>NC_092230.1:41340925-41343425 GCF_036320965.1 Panulirus ornatus
GTGGGTGTGGATGGGTGTGGGTAATGAAGATGGTTGTGGGAGTGGAGTGTGGGGAGAAAAAATTTTCTACCAGGAGATTAAAGAAGGCGTGCGAGTAAGACGGGAAGATGGTGAGTGGTACCCAAATGAGGATGGGTCTGCGTTTAAGGCATGTGTGTGTGTGTGTGTGTGGGTGTGTGTGTGTGTGTGTGTGTGTGTGGGTGTATGTGTGTGTGTGGTGCTCCCCAGTGGTTGTAGACTCTGTTCATGGTGAGCGTAGAATGTTCCAAACACATTAATATATAACACCTCAGGCTATTGAAAATGACACCCTCCCCTCCCTCCCCACTCCCTCCACCCTCCCCTCCCCTCCCCCTCCCCTCCCCCTCCCTCCCTCCCCTCCCTCCCTCCCCCTCCCTCCCTCCCTCCCTCCCTCCCCTCCCTCCCCCTCCCCCTTCCAAACGTAGCGCGACATTCAAAGTTATTCATCTATTCATTTTTTTTCATTTATGCTAAAGTCGACTTTGATGTTTCATCGGATTCTGGAGTATGTCTACGAAGAAAACGAGGAAGGGGGAGAGAGAGGGAGGGGGAGAGGGAGGGAGGGGGAGAGGAAGGGAGGGGAAGAGGGAGGGGGGAAAGGAAGGGAGGGGGAGAGGAAGGGAGGGGGAGAGGAAGGGAGGGGGAGAGGAAGGGAGGGGGAGACGAAGGGAGGGGGAGGGGAAGAGGGAGGGGGGAAAGGAAGGGAGGGGGAGGGTTAAAAAGTGCTTTACAGGGTTTAAGTGCTTTAAGTATGGGCGGAGGTCACTTTGGGGGGAGGGGGGAGGTGGGAAGGGGGAGGGGGGAAGGGGGAGGGGGGGAGGGGGTGGAGTGTGGGTGGGGGGAGGAGGAGGAGGAGGTGGGTGACGTGTCGCGGGCGTGTGTGTGTGTGTGTGTGTGTGTGTCAGGCGCGCGTGCCAGGGGCCACGTGCCCGCCACGTGCGAGTCGGCACTATTCAATATGGCTGCCGCCCGCGCCCACCTCTATATTATACCCACCCCCCCAAAAACCCACCACCACCCACACCCACCTCACCCACCTCACCCACCCACGCCCACGTAGATTTATCCTCACGCCTCTGATGTCGGACGCCCAATTATGACGGTCATTATCGACACATTACTACGGAGGGGGGGGAAGGGGGAGAGGGGGGAAAGGGGGGAAGGGGGAGAGGGGGGGAAAGGGGGGAAAGGGGGGAAGGGGGAAGGGGGAGAGGGGGGGAAAGGGGGGAAGGGGGAAGGGGGAGAGGGGGGGGAAAGGGGGAAGGGGGAAGGGGGAGAGGGGGAAGGGGGGAAGGGGGTAATTTGTCTGGCTTGCCCCCCACGCCCCCCCACCCACGCCCACCCCCTTCACCCTAGTGACCAATACGTGTGTGTGTGTGTGTGTACGTATATCTCTCTCTCTCTCTCTCTCTCTCTCTCTCTCTCTCTCTCTCTCTCTCTCTCTCTCTCTCTCTCTCTCAAAACTCTCTTAGGGGCGCCCACCCACAACCCACCCACCGACCCACCCACCCAGTGGAGGGGCGCCTCTATATGACCCTCCGTGCTGGGTGGGGGTGTGTGCGTCCATCTCATCCTCCACTGTCTTAAAAAGAGAAAAGACTCGGCCACAGTGTTGCCACACTGAGGAGCGAGAGCTGGAGGCCTGTTCTAATACAGGAGGAGACGCAAGCGTAGCTGGTTGTTATAACACAGGAGGAGGGCGTAGGACCCCGCTATACACAACACAACCCGCATTACGACCTCGTCGCAACATACACCAGACGGGAACATCAGGAACGCAAATACGCGCGTATTACGCACACTCTCTCATTCTATGTCCCGATTACGCATTTCTATACGAAATTATCAGAATTATCGTTGCTCTGGCAGACGTAAAATTATCATTATCAGTCACGTCTTCTGTTATTATAATCTTTAATTAAAGAATATTTTGATAATTATGAATATTAATGATTATTTTCAATATAATCTCCTATGAGTATTTTCAATATAATCTTCAATGAATATCTTCAATATAATCTTAATGAATAATTTCAATAAAATCTTCAATGAATATTTTCAATAAAATCGTCAATGAATATTTTCAATATAATCTCCTATGAGTATTTTCAATATAATCTTCAATGAATATTTTCAATATAATCTTCAATTAACATTTTCAATATAATCTTCAATTAACATTTTCAATATAATCTTCCTATGAATATTTTCAATATAATCATCAATGAATATCTTATATGTAATTATGATATTCATTGAATCTTAACTTTTAATGAATATCTTTGTAATTATGATTTACAATTTACAGAATATTAGGAAAATGCATTTGACCCCTGGCGACGGTACACGACCCTTGAGCACGACGGTACGACGACCCTTGAGCACGACGGTACACGACCCTTGAGCACGACGATACGACCCTTGAGCACGACACGGTACACGACCCTTGAGCACGACGGTATACGACCATTGAGCACGA
>NC_092230.1:41348425-41353425 GCF_036320965.1 Panulirus ornatus
GTATACCGTCGTGCTCAAGGGTCGTGTACCGTCGTGCTCAAGGGTCGTATACCGTCGTGCTCAAGGGTCGTGTACCGTCGTGCTCAAGGAACGTGTACCGTCGTGCTCAAGGGTCGTGTACCGTCGTGCTCAAGGGTCGTGTACAGTCGTGATCAAGGGTCGTGTACCATCGTGCTCAAGGATCGTATATCGTCGTGCTCAAGGGTCGTGTACCGTCGTGCTCAAGGGTCGTATATCGTCGTGCTCAAGGGTCGTGTACCGTCGTGCTCAAGGGTCGTGTACCGTCGTGCTCAAGGGTCGTGTACCGTCGTGCTCAAGGATCGTGTACCGTCGTGCTCAAGGGTCGTGTACCGTCGTGCTCAAGGGTCGTATATCGTCGTGCTCAAGAGGTCGTGTACCGTCGTGCTCAATGGTCGTGTACCGTCGTGCTCAAGGATCGTGTACCGTCGTGCTCAAGGGTCGTATACCGTCGTGCTCAAGGGTCGTGTACCGTCGTGCTCAAGGGGTCGTATACCGTCGTGCTCAAGGGTCGTGTACCGTCGTGCTCAAGGGTCGTGTACCGCCGTGCTCAAGGGTCGTGTACCGTCGTGCTCAAGGGTCGTGTACCGTCGTGCTCAAGGGTCGTGTACCGTCGTGCTCAAGGGTCGTATATCGTCGTGCTCAAGGGGTCGTGTACCGTCGTGCTCAATGGTCGTGTACCGTCGTGCTCAAGGATCGTGTACCGTCGTGCTCAAGGATCGTGTACCGTCGTGCTCAAGGATCGTGTACCGTCGTGCTCAAGGGTCATATACCGTCGTGCTCAAGGGTCGTGTACCGTCGTGCTCAAGGGTCGTATACCGCCGTGCTCAAGGGTCGTGTACCGTCGTGCTCAAGGGTCGTGTACCGTCGTGCTCAAGGGTCGTGTACCGTCGTGCCCAAGGGTCGTGTACCGTCGTGCTCAAGGGTCGTGTACCGTCGTGCTCAAGGGTCGTGTACCGTCGTGCTCAAGGGTCGTGTACCGTCGTGCTCAAGGGTCGTGTACCGTCGTGCTCAATCAGTATCAACTATAAGCGAATCTAAGCGTTCCTTTGGGGGGGGGGGGGTCACGTGATGTGCGCTTAAACAATGCACGCTTAACGAGGTCAACGCAACCACACACACACACATACACGTTTAACGAGGAGAGAGATTCATCCTTGAACCAGGGATGCTTAACGTAAAGTTAATTGACGACCTTGTTAACGACCCCTCCTCCCAACCCCCCCCCTTGGCAGAAGGCCCTCTTCGAGAGAGAGAGAGAGAGAGAGAGAGAGAGAGAGAGAGAGAGAGAGAGAGAGAGAGAGAGATAGACGCCATGGCGTGAGTGGCCGAGACGCCAAAGTCACTACTTTGGCCAGGATGGGCAGGGGGGGGGGGGGGGGAATGGAGTAGTGTAAACAATGACGAACACACACACACACACACACACACACACACACACACACACACACAATTATCCTAAACATATATAAATAATAATAAAAAAAAAATGAGTGTGTCATCTCCTGTTCTGTCTTTAGCAAGGTTTTAAGAAAGATACATTTGAGGTAAAACACCCGTTTTTTTTTGACGAAGTGAATTTCCTTTAATAGAAAACGAGCAGTTGGTTTTCTAAATAAGGTGTCATGTTCACTACATTTTTCTTTTGTTTTGTCTTTGTCGTAATTTCATAATGAATGGTTCCCGTCTCATTATATAGGATTAGAAGACGAGTTTGGGAGGAAATGGATGTGTCTGTGTCGCCTTCTCTTTGGGCAAGATTAAAAAAATGGTCCAGAATATATACTGCTCGTGTCTTTGTTAATCATACACACACACACACACACACACACACACACACACCACGCCAAGCCAGCAGATCTTGTATTTATATATATATATATATATATATATATATATATATATATATATATATATATATATATATATATATAGATATATATTTCATTTATTTATTATTTTTTATTTATTTTGCTTTGTCGCTGTCTCCCGCGTTAGCGAGGTAGCGCAAGGAAACAGACGAAAGAATGGCCCAACCCGCCCACATACACATGTATATACATACACGTCCACACGCGCAAATATACATACCTATACATCTCAATGTACACATATATATATACACACACAGACATATACATATATACACATGTACATAATTCATACTGTCTGCCTTTATTTGTTCCCATCGCCACCTCGCCACACATGGAATAACAACCCCCTCCCCCCTCATGTGTGCGAGGTAGCGCTAGGAAAAGACAACAAAAGCCCCATTCGTTCACACTCAGTCTCTAGCTGTCATGTAATAATGCACCGAAACCACAGCTCCCTTTCCCTTGTCCCTTGTCCAAGACAATCTTGGACAATCACATGTTTACCAAATGGCGTCCTAGCTTCGTATCTTCGTTGTATATCAACTGACTATTTCTCTCTTGTGTCTCCCCTGATGATGTGATTATTACACGAAAGTGCACTTAGGAAGTTACCGTGTTTTATTTCCCCGTGGACTCATAGGAATATACTTGATCACGCGCAAAATTGTAATCCTTTCCAATATATATATATATATATATATATATATGCACTGTAATATATACTGTAACAGAGTAGAGCATATTTATGTATTATACAACAGCATACAGACTCCAGCCTAATGCTATAGCATATAGGAGCCTATTGAACAGCATAATGCTATAACCTATACAACAGCATATATCATTTAACAGCATTTAACTCGAGATACAACATACATAAAGATCTTCAAATAATGTAATCCATCCTGTAATGTAATCCACAATGTAAACTTGTGATTTAAAATAACCGAAGTAATTTCAAACACACCCATCCTTCCCCCTCTTCCCCTCCTTCCCCTCCTTCCCCTCTTCTCCTTCAAACCCCCTCCCCCCCCCATACTCAAGTCTGTTAGCCAGCTAAGCAGAGAAACTAACGAGGCCAAACAAAGCTAAACTACTGCTAAGTTAATTTAACTTCTGTGTACTACTTCTTGTTCTTCATACCCCCTTCCCCCCTACACACACACACACACACACACACACCCTTCCCTTTCCTCCCTTCCCCCCTTCCCATCACCTTTCCAACTAACTAACACCACACCCCACCTTCTCTCTCTCTCTCTCTCTCTCTCTCTCTCTCTCTCTCTCTCTCTCTCTCTCTCTCTCTCTCTTCTCTCTCTCTCTCTCTCTCTCTCTCTCTCTCTCTCTCTCTCTCTCTCTCTCTCTCTCTCTCTCTCTCTCTCTCTCCTCCCCCTCCCTTACTTAACCACACCTGCCTTACTTTACTGTCTTTTAAGTACACGAGTCCTGTCCAGTTACTCTACTTATGATCTACTTCAGTTATCGTATTGGGTACTGTGGTTACTCTACTCTACTCTACTCTACTCTACTTTCTCTAGCCACATCTGGGCGCTATCATCTACTTCTTACACTACTCTACTCTACTTTCTCTAGCCACATCTGGGCGCTATCATCTACTTCTTACACTACTCTACTCTACTTTCTCTAGCCACATCTGGGCGCTATCATCTACTTCTTACACTACTCTACTCTACTCTACTTTCTCTAGCCACATCTGGGCGCTATCATCTACTTTTTACACTACTCTACTCTCCTTAGCTACAATCTACTTATTCCTCCAAGCTTGCTCCTACTTCAATCTACTTTCCCTTTCATCTACATCCACTTGTTCTTGGCACTATGCAATTCCCCTACTTCCCCATACCATCTGCAGTTGCCCTAGCTCTTCATCACCTCCTGATCACACGCGTATCTTCTCTCATTTATCTATTCGCTTGTGTAAACACGAGTAAAAAAAACTCGTGTAAACACAGATAGTAATAATCACAAGACCTGATTAGGTTGGGAGGTCACGAGGTTGGGAGGTCACGAGGTTGGGAGGTCACGGATGTTACCCAGGGGGCCGAACTGAGTCTGCTACTGCAAGTGGCGCAGGATTTGGTATCAAGGTGAGGTAGGTTCATGTAAACGGGGTTCCCCCCCTTGTAGTCTTGCAGGAGCGTGCGTGGCAGGAGTCTCCCGTAAGAAACGTAGGTTGTTCCATGGATCTCGTGGAGCTTCTAATGGAGATGCGGCGTGGCAAGGTAACCCGTGCTTCTACAGCAGAAGGGAGGAGTTACCGAACTCACTCCCTCCGTAGTTTTGCTTCCGGTGAGGCAGATGGGAGGTGGCTGAGGTTCTGTTGTTTACAAAGTGTATAGCGGTTTCCATGGTCGAGTTCGAGGTGGTGTGGGTGGGGTATTGCTACCCGATGGAGGAGGGCGACGGCAGAGTCCAATGGAGCAGATGTGCGAGTCACTTTGGGCTGCGTCTATGGCAAGTGGAAGACTATATGCTCCACTGACTTCTTGCACGGTGCGTGTGAACACTGGGCACTTGACCTACATGACCTGACCTAGGACACATGAGGGTAAATGGTAGATGACAGACGTGGCTACATCAGTTCCGGGAGTTAGTTATGGAGTGAGCAGGTCAGGAGAGAGAGGAAGAGACGATTGGATTACAAAAAAAAAAGTTATTGGAGTCGCCTTTTTGGGGGGATTAGAATACTTTCTTATATCTTTGATGTTGTGCTTGACTTTTACGAAGAGCAGCTCTACCGCGATTGAGAGCCAAAGGAAGAAAAAAAAATATAAGATAGGAAAGTGGAATGTGGAATGGGGTTGTCTGAAGGAAGAGGTTCATGGCCTCCTGGTACTCTACGCTACGTACCGTCACTTAATATGACCGGCACCAGAGTGAGAGGGACCCAATCATGACCCCCTCGGAGAGAGAGAGAGAGAGAGAGAGAGAGAGAGAGAGAGAGAGAGAGAGAGAGAGAGAGAGAGAGAGAGAGAAATATAGAACTCACAGAAGATGCGATGATGTTGAAGAATTCCCTTCCAAGCCAAAACAACTTCTGCTATCTGTTCAGCACAGCTCCTGTCAATGCCCAGATAGATATATATA
>NC_092230.1:41360925-41368425 GCF_036320965.1 Panulirus ornatus
ACCAGAGGATAAACACAAGGCCACTGGTCATCAGAAATTAGTGCCTTGAAATACAACCAGGAGCAAAGATGTCTGGCGTGCTAATTTGTTGATAGTTTGTTCTCAAGACAAAAGACATACGCCATCTACAACCTGGTGATTATATATATATATATATATATATATATATATATATATATATATATATATATATATATATATATATATATATATATATATTCCTATGAGTCCACGGGGGAAATGGAACTCGATAAGTTCCCAAGTGCACTTTCGTGTCATAATCACATCATCAGGGGAGTTACAAGAGAGAAATATAACAGTCAGTTGATATACAACGAAGAGACGTAGCTAGGACGCCATTTGGTAAAGAAGCGACTACCCAAATGGCGTCCTAGCTACGTCTCTTCGTTGTATATCAGCTGACTGCTATATTTCTCTCTTGTATCTTCCCTGATGATGTGATTATGACACGAAAGTGCACTTGGGAACTTATCGTGTTTCATTTTCTCCGTGGACTCATAGGAATATGTATATATATACATATATATATATATATATATATATATATATATATATATATATATATATATATATATATATATATATATATGTGTGTGTGTGTGTGTGTGTGTGTGTGTGTGTGTGTGTGTGTGTGTGTGTGTGAATTATACAACGAAAAACAAAGAATATTATATCTACAAACAGACCTGATTGAACCATGTATACAATACGCTCATCATCACTACACTACATCAAAGATGAATAAAAAAAACACTGATATCAACAAATCGCTATTAAATCACGAATAGCAAATCAATATACCACAATAATACACTTTCTCTCCCTACATCTCAAAGGTTTGCAACCCTCTAACCTTTTTCATGTCTTTCCAAATTAACAATGACCTAACCTAACCTGACCTGACCTGACCTGACGTGACCTAACCTGACCTAACCTGACCTGACCTGACCTAACTGCACATTTGACAGTAGACAGGGCACTCTCTTAAACCTCCCAAATTCGTAAATACTTTCCCCTTGTCTTATATTACTATTTTTCCCCTTTTATTTTTTCCCCTTGTCTTATTTTTTCCCCTTGTCTTCTATTATTTTTCCCCCTTGTCTTACATTATTATTTTTTCCCCTTGTCATTAACCTTTCTATATTCCAAATTAAGGCCCGGGACTTAAACTTAGAGTCTCCAACGTGGGAAATAAGAAGACTTTAGAAAAGAAAATTAATAATACAGAGAGCAGCATCAAAACCAATTCCGTCCTTCCGAAATACATCTTTGCCAAATGACACACTTTGACATATTACAATATTTCTCAAAAAAAAGGAAAAATAACTTAGACTGCAAAGATGTAATAGATAGAAGTTTTCAAAATAACTTAGACTGCAAAGATGTAATAGATAGAAGTTTTCAAAATAACTTAGACTGCAAAGATGTAATAGATAGAAGTTTTCAAAAGAACTTAGACTGCAAAGATCTAATAGATAGAAGTTTTCAAAAGAACTTAGACTGCAAAGATCTAATAGATAGAAGTTTTCAAAAGAACTTAGACTGCAAAGATCTAATAGATAGAAGTTTTCAAAATAACTTAGACTGCAAAGATCTAATAGATAGAAGTTTTCAAAATAACTTAGACTGCAACGATGTAATAGATAGAAGTTTTCAAAATAACTTAGACTGCAAAGATGTAATAGATAGAGGTTTTCAAAATAACTTTGACTGCAACGATGTAATAGATAGAAGTTTTCAAAATAACTTAGACTGCAAAGATGTAATAGATAGAGGTTTTCAAAATAACTTAGACTGCAACGATGTAATAGATAGAAGTTTTCAAAATAACTTAGACTGCAACGATGTAATAGATAGAAGTTTTCAAAATAACTTAGACTGCAAAGATGTAATAGATAGAAGTTTTCAAAATAACTTAGACTGCAACGATGTAATAGATAGAAGTTTTCAAAATAACTTAGACTGCAACGATGTAATAGATAGAAGTTTTTAAAATAACTTAGACTGCAAAGATGTAATAGATAGAAGTTTTCAAAAAAATAAACAACTTCAATGGCTTGATTTACGACAAAATCTTCACATTATATGGTTATACAATCACCGAAAACCACGTATGATGTTAAAGAAAACGTGATGCACTCCTTTTCCAGAGCAGTTCTAGAACACGGGATTAATCTATCATCAGGTATATATATATATATATATATATATATATATATATATATATATATATATATATATATATATATATATGTGGGGAGGAGCCTTCTGCTTAACTATACGGTCTCTTTCCTATGTACTTCCTCAACATTTTCCCCCACAGCAACACACACACACACACACACACACACACACACACACACATCCAGGGTTTCCACCCCCCCCTCCCACCTTCTCCCCTTTTCTCCCCTCCACCGCTTCCCCACCCCCACACCTCCACCTCCATCCCCCCCCTTCACTTTAAACCATAAGTGTTGAAGACTCGGGAAGATTAATGGACCATCACAAGGTAATGATGGGGGCCCATGCAATAATGGGGGGGGAGGAGAGGGGGATGGTGAGGGGAAGGGTGAGGGGAGGAGGAGGAGGAAGGGGACAACCACGGTGGGATTGTAAGGTGTAGTGAGGGAGGGTTAACGAAGGGGAGAGAGTCGGAGTGGGGGTGGAGAGGGAGGAGTGGGAGGAGAGTGTGTGTGATGGGGGGGCGGCGGTGGGGGGGGGTTGCTGATGGGGGTGTACTGTTTAGGGGGGGGGGAGGGAGGGATGGAAGGGAGGGGGGGGTACGTGGAGGTGAAGTCTGTAGGTGTGGGTGTGGGGGAGGGGAAGGTATGAGTAGGTGAAGTGTGGGTGTGGGAAATCTTTTATGTGGGTGGGGGGGTGTGGGTGGGGGGGTGTGGGTGGGGGGGTTGTATGGGGGGGGGGAAGGTCCATCCATATGAAGTGTGTGAGTGTGTGTGTGTGTGTGTGTGTGTGTGTGTGTGTGTGTGTGTGTGTGTGTGTGTGTGTGTGTGTGTATGTGTGTGTGTGTGTGTATGTGTGTGTGTGTGTGTGTGTGTGTGTGTGTGTGTGTGTGAGTGTGTGTGTGTGTGTGTGTGTATGTGGTGTGTGTGTGTGTGTGTGTATGTGTGTGTGTGAGTGTGTGTGTGTGTGTGTGTGTGTGTGTGTGTGTGTGTGTGTGTGTGTGTGTGTGTGTGTGTGTGTGTGTGTGTGTGTGTGTGTGTGTGACAGGGTTAACCCTGAGACTGTACGGTTAATTTCACATCCATCAGGTTAACCTGAGAACCATGAAGTTAACCCAACGACCCTCATGAGGTTAACATCATGTTAACCCCCATGACCGTCTAGTTAACCCCATGAGCAATAAGTTAAATAGTCTCTTCTTGTCTGAGATGTTAAAATATTAGGATAATAGCGATCAACAGGACATATTAACAACTCTGTTAACTCCAGCAGTAATTTAACACTGGAGGTTCAGTCGCCTTGTGAACTACTTTACTGGGTTAATGCTACAGTCATGAAGTTAAATTCATGATATAACTTCTGTGGTTAAGAGGTTAAGTTACATTCGCGGACCTAAGGTTAATCTGAAGATCAGTAGTGTTAAATTCAGCCGTCGCTGTTAATTTTATGGTAATGAGATTGTACTTTGGGTCATATGGTCGAATTTAAGATTAGAATTAAACCTATGGGGTTAATTTCATGCTTAAGGGGTTAATTCGACATATATATTGTTAAGTTTATAGTTACGATGTTAAATTCACCATCATGTGGCTTCGAACATGCTTAGGGGTTCTATTCATGGCACAGAAGTTAATGTTAACATCCTTCACGTAATTCAACATGACGATCAGGTGAAGTTAAATCTAAGATCATAAAGTTAACATCATGGTTACGGGATGACGACCATCGTGTTAAAATGGACGATGCTTGAAATTTAACATCTAGGAAAAGGTTATCATTTTTTTTGGGGGGGGGGGAGTGGGAGGGGTTGGTGTTGTTAACATCGGCTTCACGAGGTTAAATTTGTGATTCATGGGGAGGGGAAGGGGAGGGGAAGGGGAGGGGGGAGGGGAGGGGAGGGGAAGGGGTTAGTATGGCGCGAGGCCATGAAGTGAACGAGAGAGAGAGAGAGCGAGAGAGAGAGAGAGAGAGAGAGAGAGAGAGAGAGAGAGAGAGAGAGGGGAGTTAAACGGTGGGGAGAGGGGGGAGAGGGAGAGGGGAGAGGAGGGGAGAGATCTCGCGTGACGGAGGCAAGGCTCACGTGACGCCTCGCGTTGCGTCACCAAATGGTAGATGGTCACCCCCGTCACACACACACACACACACACACACACACTCTCTCTCTCTCTCTCTCTCTCTCTCTCTCTCTCTCTCTCTCTATCTATCTATCTATCTATCTATCTATCTATCTATCTATCTCTCTCTCTCACTTTTACCACCATCACCCCAACACCCTCTTTCCCTCCCCAATTTATCCTCTCTCTCTCTCTCTCTCTCTCTCTCTCTCTCTCTCTCTCTCTCTCTCTCTCTCTCTCTCTCTCTCTCCCCATACCCCCACTTTTACCACCCCCCCAACACCCTCTCCCCCAACCCAAATTTATCCTCCCACACCCTCTCTCTCTCTCCCCATACCATACCCTCCCCTACTCTTATAACTCCCCAACCTCTCCCCAGGACTAGCCAGTTACTCCCACACCATCCCATGACTACGACTTTTAATCTCCCCCATCTTATCTCCCCCATCTATTCCCATGTTATCACCCCACAACGGTCGGCTTGTCTCACCCCATCCTCACTCACTTACCACCCGTACTCTCTCCCCCTCATATTATCCTAACCATAAGTTTATCACCCCAAGTTTATCACCCCACCCCTCTCTTTATCACCCCACCCCTTATCAATTTACTCTCCCAACTTATCACCTCCAACCTCCCCCAATCCCTTATCACTTCACCTCTCCCCATTCTATCACCCCACAGCCCTCCCAATCCTTTAACCTCCCCACCCAACCCACCCCACTTTACCACCCCAGTCTCTAGATCCTGCCAAGCTCCCCTCTCCTCCCCAGCCCCTCGCTCCCCACCTCATGTGTTTGTTGTGTACACACCTGTGTATCTGTGTCAAGAAATACCTACACACAGGTACATGTACACGCATATTTACATAAATATGTAACACACACACACACACACACACACACACACACACATCCCCACAACCGAGGCTTTAGGTAAATCTTATAGACACACACACACACACACATATATATATATATATATATATATATATATATATATATATATATATATATATATATATATATCTTTGTCATTATTATTATCATTCTTATATCTATCGTACCTAATCGTCGTTTTCCGCGTTAGCGAGGTAGCGCCAGGAATAGACGAACAGAGGTCGCATCAGTTCACACTCAGTCTCTAGCTGTCATGTAATAATGCACCGAAACCACAGCTCCCTATCCACATCCAGGCCCCACAGAACTTTCCATGGTTTACGCCAGACGCTTCACATGCCCTGGTTCAGTCCACTGATAGCACGTCGACCCCTGTATACCACATCGCTCTAATGTACTCTATTCCGCGGACGTCTTTCACCCTCCTGCATGTTCAGGCCCCGATCACTCAAAATCTTTTTCACTCCATCTTTCCACCTCCAATTTGGTCTCCCACTTCTCCTCGTTCCCTCCACCTCTGACACATATATCCTCTTGGTCAATCTTTCCTAACTCATTCTCTCCATGTGCCCAAACCATTTCAAAACACCCTCTTCTGCTCTCTCAACCACGCTCTTTTTATTTCCACACATCTCTCTTACCCTTACGTTACTTACTCGATCAAACCACCTCACACCACACATTGTCCTCAAACATCTCATTTCCAGCACATCCACCCTCCTGCGCACAACTCTATCTATAGCCCACGTCTCGCAACCAAATCATATTGTTGGACCCACTATTCCATCAGACAAACTGTTCACTGTCTAAGTCATCAATATGGTTTGAAGAAACTTAAAGGTTGTGATCAGGTCACCCCTCACTCCTCTCTCTTCCAAGGTGAGGCAAATCTAATTCAGTTCTCTTAATGTGATATCATCTTTGTTGTCCTCCTCTGGACCTTCTCTATCAGCTCTTTGTGCTTCTTTAGCTGCGGTGGTGACCAAACTTGAGAAGCATATTCTAGTTTTGTTGTCCTCCTCTGGACCTTCTCTATCAGCTCTTTGTGCTTCTTTAGCTGCGGTGGTGACCAAACTTGAGAAGCATATTCTAGTTTTGGCCTCATGAACAGCTGGCTGAATATTTCATTAGCCATATACTTGAAAGCTGAATATTCTGATATTTGCCAGCCCAGCAGACAGACAGACAGACAGACAGACAGTTGGTCTCCTTAACTATTCTTCTAATGTGGGAGTCTGGCCACAGGTTAGGCACGAGCTCCACTCCCAAGTCCTTCTCATCACACACACACACACACACACACACACACACACACACACACACACACACACACACACAACCCTGCAGTTTACTGTGTGTGTGTGTGTGTGTGTGTGTGTGTGTGTGTGTGTGTGTTGAGGAAAGTGAATCCAAGGTCGAAGGAGTAGATATAATAAGACGATTCAACAAAAGGAAGAGTAAAAAACCATTAACCCTAGGTGAAGTGTTGGAGAACATTACGTAATTATACAAAGGAACGAGATGAAGTAATTAGTGGACGCGATTACGAAAATTGTGTAAACAGATAAGGCAAGGAGGAGCAATGTAAACAAGAGAAGTGGAATTTGACTTCTGGGGCTCCACACACACACACACACACACACACACACACACACACACACCTCCACCGCCATGTTAATTGCTGATATTATCTCCCCCCCTTCCCCCTTACATCCTTACCACCCCTCATCTCCCCTTACTTCCCCCCACACACCCCCATCCCCCAATTCTCTCTCTCTCTCTCTCTCTCTCTCTCTCTCTCTCTCTCTCTCTCTCTCTCTCTCTCTCTCTCTCTCAACCAAACGTCATCAAAGGGTTAGGAAGCCTTAGAACGAATACAGAGAAGAGCAACCAAGTGCAATCCTTCTTGAAGACAGAAATACAAAAAATAAAAAAAAAAAATAAGACAAATACACAAAAAAAATAATAATTTTCCCATTACCAAACAAGAAATCTCTGACTTACCAAAAAAAAAAAAAATAGAAGTAATTTTGCAACATGTTGAATGACCTCATTAAAATAATCCAGGTTAGTTACGACAAAGTAATTACGAGGCATTTATCATAGCAGCAACATGATAGAAAACTGGATGTCGAGACACACCCAACTACACGTTGTGGAAAAGTTACGATTGTTGGAAAAAAAAATACTTTGAACCATGACTTAACCAATATAATACTGAGATATGATGACGAATGAACAAGCATGTTCAAGATGAACAAGTATAACATGAACGTACAATCAAT
>NC_092230.1:41375925-41383425 GCF_036320965.1 Panulirus ornatus
GGTGTAAGGTAGGGTGTAGGTGGAGTGTAAGGTAGGGTGTAGGTGGAGTGTAAGGTAGGATGTAGGTGGAGTGTAAGGTAGGGTGTAGGTGGAGTGTAAGGTAGGGTGTAGGTGGAGTGTAAGGTAGGGTGTAGGTGGAGTGTAAGGTAGGGTGTAGGTGGAGTGTAAGGTAGGGTGTAGGTGGAGTGTAAAGTAGGGTGTAGGTAGAGTGTAAGGTAGGGTGTAGGTGTGGGTGTAAGGTAGGGTGTAGGTGGGAGTGTAAGGTAGGGTGTAAGTGTGGGTGTAAGGTAGGGTGTAGGTGGAGTGTAAGGTAGGGTGTAGGTGGAGTGTAAGGTAGGGTGTAGGTGGAGTGTAAGGTAGGGTGTAGGTGGAGTGTAAGGTAGGGTGTAGGTGGAGTGTAAGGTAGGGTGTAGGTGGAGTGTAAGGTAGGGTGTAGGTGGAGTGTAAGGTAGGGTGTAGGTAAGTAAACATAATATATGGCTTGCTGGTGATGGGGAAGGAAGGGATGAATGATGGGTAGGGCAAAATGGTGATCAGTAGTGATGGGAGATGGCGAGAAGGTGATGGGTGGTGATGAGGAGTGATGGGAGAGGGTGAGAAGGGTGATAAGTAGTGATGGGTAAGGGTAGGAAGGTAGGTGATGGGTTGTAATGGGGAGAGAAGGGAGGGTGATGGGGATGAGAAGTGTGATGGGTAATGATGGGTAGAAGGATAGGATGTTCGGTAGCGATGGGGATGGGGAAAAAAGTAGAAATGGGTGGTGATGGGTGGTGATGGGTGGTGATGGGGGGGGGGGAGGGTGATGCCTGCCTGCCAACGGTCAATGTAACGGGCAGGTCGGTTGGTGACGTCACACTGATCAATTGGTTAATTAGTGGGGCGCGGGGAGGGGAGGGGGAGGGGAGAGGGGAGAGGAGGGGAGAGGAGAGGGGAGGGGAAGGGGGAGTTTGTAACCCTTCTCCCCCCCCCTCGCGCGACGCCCTCCCCCTCCACCCACACACCCCATCAACATCCACCCATCCACCCACCCACCCACCCACCCATCACACCCTCAACACCCACTCTCTCTCTCTCTCTCTCTCTCTCTCTCTCATCAACCACAGGCACTCCCTCCCCCCTACACACTCTCCCCTCCTCCCTTATCTCTCCCCCCCCCCCCAACGAACGAGCCTGCGCGCTAACTAACGACCTAACTACGTTAACAACCAATTACCACCGTAACCACCACCAGCGCTACCCAGGTCAACACCTGTTCTAGAACCGCAGGTGAATAGCGACGGTTTTAATGAAGGAGGAGGAAGTACACCTCAGAGCTTCTCCAACGAACGTGGGGAGCTTCTCCAACAAACGTGGGAGCTTCTCCAACAAACGTGGGAGCTTCTCCAACAAACGTGAGAGTTTCTCCAACAAACGTGGTGTGGCATGGTGTGGCAGGTGGTGGTGTGGTGTGGCAGGTGGTGGTGTGGCATGGTGTGGCAGGTGGTGGTGTGGCATGGTGTGGCAGGTGGTGGTGTGGTGTGGTGTGGTGAGGTGTGGCATGGTGTGGCAGGTGGTGGTGTGGCATGGTGTGGCGTTGGTGGTGTGGTGTGGTGTGGTGAGGTGTGGCATGGTGTGGCAGGTGGTGGTGTGGTGTGGCAGGTGGTGGTGTGGCATGGTGTGGCAGGTTGTGGTGTGGCATGGTGTGGCAGGTGGTGGTGTGGTGTGGTGTGGTGAGGTGTGGCATGGTGTGGCAGGTTGTGGTGTGGTGTGGCAGGTGGTGGTGTGGCATGGTGTGGCAGGTTGTGGTGTGGCATGGTGTGGCAGGTGGTGGTGTGGTGTGGTGTGGTGAGGTGTGGCATGGTGTGGCAGGTGGTGGTGTGGCATGGTGTGGCGTTGGTGGTGTGGTGTGGTGAGGTGTGGCATGGTGTGGCAGGTGGTGGTGTGGTGAGGTGTGGGTGTAGGATGATGGTGTGGTGTGGTGTGGTAGGTTAGGTGGTGGTGTAACATGGTGTGGTAAATGGTGGTGGGGTGGTGTGGTGAGGTGTGGCATGGTGTGGTAGGTGGTGTGGCAAGTTAGGCGGTGGTGTGGTGTTGTGTTAGGTGGTGGTGTGGTAGTTGGGGTAGTGTGGTGTGCTGTGGCATGGTGTGGTAGGTGGTGTGGTGAGGTGTGGTGTGGTGGTATGGTGTGGTGAGGTGTGGTGTGGTGTGGTGGTATGGTGTGGTAGGCTGTGTGGCGTGGTGTGGTGGTATGGTGTGGCAGGCGGTGTGGCGTGGTGTGGTGGTATGGTGTGGCAGGCGGTGTGGCGTGGTGTGGTGGTATGGTGTGGTAGGCTGTGTGGCGTGGTGTGGTGGTATGGTGTGGCAGGCGGTGTGGCGTGGTGTGGTGGTATGGTGTGGCAGGCGGTGTGGCGTGGTGTGGTGGTATGGTGTGGTAGGCTGTGTGGCGTGGTGTGGTGGTATGGTGTGGCATGGTGGTGTGGTGGTGTGGTGAGGTGTGGCATGGTGTGGTAGGCGGTGTGGCGTGGTGTGGTGGTATGGTGTGGCAGGCGGTGTGGCGTGGTGTGGTGGTATGGTGTGGCATGGTGGTGTGGTGGTGTGGTGAGGTGTGGCATGGTGTGGTAGGCGGTGTGGCGTGGTGTGGTGGTATGGTGTGGCATGGTGGTGTGGTGGTGTGGTGAGGTGTGGCATGGTGTGGTAGGCGGTGTGGCGTGGTGTGGTGGTATGGTGTGGCATGGTGGTGTGGTGGTGTGGTGAGGTGTGGCATGGTGTGGTAGGCGGTGTGGCGTGGTGTGGTGGCATGGTGTGGTAGGCGGTGTGGCGTGGTGTGGTGGTATGGTGTGGTAGGCGGTGTGGCGTGGTGTGGTGGTATGGTGTGGTAGGTGGTGGTGGTGTGGTGGCATGGTGTGGTAGGCGGTGTGGCGTGGTGTGGTGGTATGGTGTGGTGAGGTGTGGCAGGCGGTGTGGCGTGGTGTGGTGAGGTGTGGCATGGTGTGGTAGGCGGTGTGGTGTGGTGTGGTGGTATGGTGTGGTGAGGTGTGGCAGGCGGTGTGGCGTGGTGTGGTGAGGTGTGGCATGGTGTGGTAGGCGGTGTGGCGTGGTGTGGTGGCATGGTGTGGTAGGCGGTGTGGCGTGGTGTGGTGGTATGGTGTGGTAGGCGGTGTGGCGTGGTGTGGTGGTATGGTGTGGTAGGTGGTGGTGGTGTGGTGGCATGGTGTGGTAGGCGGTGTGGCGTGGTGTGGTGGTATGGTGTGGTAGGTGGTGGTGGTGTGGTGGCATGGTGTGGTAGGCGGTGTGGCGTGGTGTGGTGGTATGGTGTGGTGAGGTGTGGCAGGCGGTGTGGCGTGGTGTGGTGAGGTGTGGCATGGTGTGGTAGGCGGTGTGGTGTGGTGTGGTGGTATGGTGTGGTAGGCGGTGTGGCGTGGTGTGGTGAGGTGTGGCATGGTGTGGTAGGCGGTGTGGTGTGGTGTGGTGAGGTGTGGCATGGTGTGGTAGGCGGTGTGGCGTGGTGTGGTAGGCGGTGTGGCATGGTGTGGTAGGCGGTGTGGCATGGTGTGGTAGGCGGTGTGGTGTGGTGTGGTGGTATGGTGTGGTAGGCGGTGTGGCGTGGTGTGGTGAGGTGTGGCATGGTGTGGTAGGCGGTGTGGCGTGGTGTGGTGGCATGGTGTGGTAGGCGGTGTGGCGTGGTGTGGTGGTATGGTGTGGTGAGGTGTGGCAGGCGGTGTGGCGTGGTGTGGTGAGGTGTGGCATGGTGTGGTAGGCGGTGTGGTGTGGTGTGGTGGTATGGTGTGGTAGGCGGTGTGGCGTGGTGTGGTGGTATGGTGTGATAGGCGGTGTGGCGTGGTGTGGTGGTATGGTGTGATAGGCGGTGTGGCGTGGTGTGGTGGTATGGTGTGGTAGGCGGTGTGGCGTGGTGTGGTGGTATGGTGTGATAGGCGGTGTGGCGTGGTGTGGTAGGTGGTGGTGTGGTGAGGTGTGGCATGGTGTGGTAGGCGGTGTGGCGTGGTGTGGTAGGCGGTGTGGTGTGATGTGGTGGTATGGTGTGGTAGGCGGTGTGGCGTGGTGTGGTGAGGTGTGGCATGGTGTGGTAGGCGGTGTGGTGTGATGTGGTGGTATGGTGTGGTAGGCGGTTTGGCGTGGTGTGGTGAGGTGTGGCATGGTGTGGTAAGCGGTGTGGCGTGGTGTGGTAGGCGGTGTGGCGTGGTGTGGCGTGGTGTGGTAGGCGGTGTGGCGTGGTGTGGCGTGGTGTGGTGGTATGGTGTGGTAGGTGGTGGTGTGGTGGTGTGGTTAGGTGTGGCATGGTGTGGTAGGCGGTGTGGCGTGGTGTGGTGGTATGGTGTGGTAGGCGGTGTGGCGTGGTGTGGTGGTATGGTGTGGTAGGTGGTGGTGTGGTGAGGTGTGGCGTGGTGTGGTGGTATGGTATGGCGTGGTGTGGTGGTATGGTGTGGTAGGCGGTGTGGCGTGGTGTGGTGGTATGGTGTGGTAGGCGGTGTGGCGTGGTGTGGCGTGGTGTGGTAGGTGGTAGGTGGTGGTGTGGTGAGGTGTGGCATGGTGTGGTAGGCGGTGTGGCGTGGTGTGGTGGTATGGTGTGGTAGGCGGTGTGGCGTGGTGTGGTGGTATGGTGTGGTAGGCGGTGTGGCGGTATGGTGTGGTAGGCGGTGTGGCGTGGTGTGGCGTGGTGTGGTAGGTGGTGGTGTGGTGGTGTGGTGGTGTCTTGAGGTTGGGCGGGTGTCTGGCGAGGATGAATATTTGAACATTATGGATCAGCTCAGCCAACATGGAGGAGGAGGAGGAGGCAAGAAGATGGTGGCAGTAGTGTGGTAGTGGTGTAGTGTGGTAGTGTGGTGTGGTAGTGTGGTAGTGGTGTAGTGCAGTAGTGTGGTGTGGTAGTGTATTGTGGTAGTGTTGTGTGGTGTGGTAGTGTGGTACTGGTGTAGTGGTGTAGTGTAGTGTGGTAGTGGTGTGGTAGTGGTGTGGTAGTGTATTGTGGCAGTGTGGTGTGGTAGTGTGGTGTGGTAGTGGTGTGGTAATATAGTGTGGTAGTGTGGCGTGGCAGTGGTGTGGTGTGGTAGCAGTGTGGTAGTGTAGTGCAGTGTGGTAGTGTACTGTGGCAGTGTGCTGTGGTAGAGGTGTGGTAGTGTGGTGTGGTGGTAGTAGTAGTAAAGTGGTGGTAGAAGTAGTGTGGTAGCGTGTACCACACAACACATACCAGACAGCCATGTCTTCTTCACTCATCCCTAAACATCCACACAACACAGCGACAACAAGCGACCATAATGTACATACACACACGACAGAGGTGGTGGGGGTAAATGTATATACATATGAACAACGTAAAGACGCGGGGAGATAATTGCCGATAAATAGATATAAATGAATTACGAAAGCAGCCAACGATAAAAGAAAATGAAATGCGAGGTTTTTATAAAGGAAATAATAAAATACGTAATAAATGATTTATGTGTTGTAGACCAACGAGGTTCATAAAATATATATATATTTATCAACAAATCCGATTGGAATTAAGTAAGAAATATATGATATACTGGACGATATATGACAAAATCAGGAAAAAAAGCAATCTATATATGTTTTGGCTTTATTATATATATATATATATATATATATATATATATATATATATATATATATATATATATATATATATATATGTGTGTGTGTGTGTGTGTGTGTGTGTGTGTGTGTGTGTGTGTGTGTGTGTGCGTGCGTGTGCGTCTGTGTGTGTGTGTGTGTGTGTGTGTGTGTGTGTGTGTGTGTGTGTGATTGAGAAAGCAGAGGAGGGTGTTTTGAAATGGTTTGGTCACATGGAGAGAATGAGTGAGGAAAGATTGACCAAGAGGATATATGTGTCGGAGGTGGAGGGAACGAGGAGAAGAGGGAGACCAAATTGGAGGTGGAAAGATGGAGTGAAAAAGATTTTGAGTGATCGGGGCCTGAACATGCAGGAGGGTGAAAGGCGTGCAAGGAATAGAGTGAATTGAAACGATGTGGTATACCGGGGTTGACGTGCTGTCAGTGGATTGAACCAGGGAATATGAAGCATCTGGGGTAAACCATGGAAAGTTCTGTGAGGCCTGGATGTGGAAAGGGAGCTGTGGTTTCGGTGTATTACACATGACAGCTAGAGACTGAGTGTGAACGAATGTGGCCTTTGTTGTCTTTCCTAGCGCTACCTCGCGCGCACGCGGGAGGGAGTGGGTGCCATTTCATGTGTGGCGGGGTGGCGGCGAGAATGGATGAAGGCAGCATGTATGAGTATGTACATGTGTATATATGTATATGTCTGTGTGTATATATGTATGTATACGTTGAAATGCATAGATATGTATATTTGCGTGTGTGGACGTGTATGTATACACATGTGAATGTGGGTGGGTTGGGCCATTCTTTCGTCTGTTTCCTTGCGCTACCTCGCTAACGCGGGAGACAGCGACAAAGTATAATAAATATATATATATATATATGTATATATATATATATATATATATATATATATATATATATGTATATATATATATATATATATATATATATATATATATATATATATACATATATATATATATATATATATATATATATATATATATATATATATATATATATAGTAATGACTATAATATTGCTTTGGCTTAAGCAAATGTACATTCTGTAACATGTACAATATGTAATGTACATTTGACCTTTTGTATTACAGTCGATGTTAATAACTGTACACTGTACGTTCTGTACACTGTATCCTGTGCTAAACACACACTCATACTCAGTGTACATGTAATGCAATTTGTTTATGTACATAATGTAATTGTTCAATGTTTTTCTCCACCAACCCCTGTATTGTTATCAATGTAAACAAGATGTTTATGTGTATATATATATATATATATATATATATATATATATATATATATATATATATATATATATATATATATGAATAAGAGCAAGGTTATTAGGTACAGTAGGGTTGAGGGTCAAGTCAATTGGGAGGTGAGTTTGAATGGAGAAAAACTGGAGGAAGTGAAGTGTTTTAGATATCTGGGAGTGGATCTGTCAGCGGATGGAACCATGGAAGCGGAAGTGGATCATAGGGTGGGGGAGGGGGCAAAAATTTTGGGAGCCTTGAAAAATGTGTGGAAGTCGAGAACATTATCCCGGAAAGCAAAAATGGGTATGTTTGAAGGAATAGTGGTTCCAACAATGTTGTATGGTTGCGAGACGTGGGCTATGGATAGAGTTGTGCGCAGGAGGATGGATGTGCTGGAAATGAGATGTTTGAGGACAATGTGTGGTGTGAGGTGGTTTGATCGAGTAAGTAACGTAAGGGTAAGAGAGATGTGTGGAAATAAAAAGAGCGTGGTTGAGAGAGCAGAAGAGGGTGTTTTGAAATGGTTTGGGCACATGGAGAGAATGAGTGAGGAAAGATTGACCAAGAGGATATATGTGTCGGAGGTGGAGGGAACGAGGAGAAGAGGGAGACCAAATTGGAGGTGGAAAGATGGA
>NC_092230.1:41388425-41403425 GCF_036320965.1 Panulirus ornatus
CATTTCCCTCCGTACCACCAAACGATCAAATTAATCGCGCACGCATAACTGCCACGAATCACTCACGAATCTAGTGGCAAATTGATGCTTTTAGATCTGGTTTCTGGGCGCGCGCGTCTGAATGCCTGCCTTCCCTCCTCCCTCCCTCCCTCACCCACCCCTTCCCTCCATACCCCATGTCGATTGTTTGGGGAGGAAGGGGAGTGGGGAAGGGGAGGGAAGGGGGGCTTATCGGCGCTAAATCTCCCATCCAACTGCCATACCCCCTTCCCACCTTCCCCCCTTCCCTACCCCCCCTTCCTACCCCCCCTTCCCTACCCCCTTCCCTTCCCCCCCTTCACCACACCAGCAACCACCCCCGGGACCCTTTCAAACGGCCCTTTACACCCTACTACTACCCTCCTCTTCCCTCCTTCCCTCCCCCATTTCCCCACCCATACCTCAACAATTCAAAATCATCTCCCAGTGTCTATGCCACATCATCATTCGTTCGTCACGTCACACATGCATTAGTTTCGTGTCGGTACGAACAGGCACATATATATATATATATATATATATATATATATATATATATATATATATATATATATATATATATATATATATATAAGAGACATAGAAATTCGTGGCATGGTCGCTCCTCCTCCTCACGCTCGCCCTAGAGAGAGAGAGAGAGAGAGAGAGAGAGACAGAGAGAGAGAGAGAGAGAGAGAGAGAGAGAGAGAGAGAGAGAGAGAGCACATACACACACACACACACACACACACACACACACCGCGAAATATAGTGCCTGCGAAAGTTGGGGCTGGGCTCGGGGTGGGTTGTGGTGGTGGGCTGGTGGTGGGTGAGGTGGGGCGTGTGTAGTGGGGTGGTGTGTGTGTGTGTGGGGGGGTAGTATATGGCCGGAGGGGTCGGCCATTTAATCAGACGTCGGAGCTCACATGTTACCCGCCAATTTTCGGACAAACATGATACCGCACAGCCCAAACTATCGTACAGCAGCCCGCTCATTTATTAACCACGGTGTCTATTGTCTCTTTTTTTTTATTCTATTTAAGGTTATTATCTATCCTCTTCTTCCTTTATTAAACAAATACTACTAGTGTTTCCTTTAATAAACGCCGAAGAGGCGTTAAAAAAGAGGAATTAAATTAAATGAAGGAAATAGAAATATATATAAATATATTTGGAGGTTGGAAACCCGAGAGGGCGAGACAGAGAGCATCACAACAGAAATCGTATGGGGTGGGAATCCATTGATCCCCCGTGAAGCGGTTGATTATATCGGGTCTGATCGTGTACAGGAGAGAGGAAGTCCACTCTTTAGGACTTTATTATTAGGGTTTTAACGTTTATTGTTCCCCGCGGGGGGGGGGGGGGGTTCTCCTGCCGTCATCGCCCCGTGGGCGAGGGGAATGGGGAGAATATCCCCAGGGGGGGAGGGGAGGGGAGGACCCACCCACCCATCTCCCCCTGATTTGTTATATTGGCTGGCGTCCAACAGGGGGGGGGAGGCAACATGCTGTGTGTGTGTGTGTGTGTGTGTGTGTGTGTGTTGACCCACATGTGATGGAGTGGGTAACATGATGTGATGGGTGTGGGGTAACAATGTGATGGGTGTGGGTGACATGATATGATGGAGTGGGTAACATGATGTGTGATGGGTGGGGGTAACAATGTGATGGGTGTGGGTAACATGATGTGATGGAGTGGGTAACATGATGTGTGATGGGTGTGGGTAACAATGTGATGGGTGTGGGTAACATGATGTGATGGAGTGGGTAACATGATGTGTGATGGGTGTGGGTAACAATGTGATGGGTGTGGGTGACATGATGTGATGGAGTGGGTGACATGATGTGATGGAGTGGGTAACAATGTGATGGGTGTGGGTAACATGATGTGTGATGGGTGTGGTAACATGATGTGATAGTGTGGTACTATGTGACGGTGTGGTAATATGTGATGGGTGTGGTACTATGTGATGGTGTGGTAATATGTGATGGGTGTGGTAATATGTGATGGTGTGGTAACATCATGTGATGGGTGTGCTAATATCATGTGATGGAGTGGGTAACATGATGTGAGGGGTGTGGGTAACATGATGTGACGGGGGTGTGGGTAACATGATGTGATGGGCGGGTATATGTGATGGGTGAGACATATGATGTGTTAAGTGGTCAACATAATGCGTTGGGTGGCCTAAATATGTTGGATGATCCACATATGTTGGGTGGAACACATGATGTGCTGGGTGGGTAACATGACGTGCTGGGTGGGTAACATGACGTGATGGGTGGATAGCATGCGGTGATGGGTGGATAGCATGCGGTGATGGGTGGGACATATGATGTGTTTGGTGGCAACATGATGTGTAGCGTGGGCCACATGATGTGACGAGCGGCCAGCATAATATATTAGGTAACCTACATGATATGTTGGGTGGGGCACATGATGTGTTGGTTGGCCCACATGGTGTTGGAAGGCCAACGCCATGTGTGAGTGGACATGATGTGTTAGGTAGGACACATGGTATGTGTGGACAACATGGTGTGTTGATTGGGCAACATAATGTGTATTGGGTGGGCCACATGTTGTGTACTGGGTGGCCCACATGTTGTGTGCTGGGTGGCCCACACGTGTGACGGGAGGCCCACATGTTATGCGCTAGGTGGGCCACATCTTGTGTACTGGGTGGCCCACATGATGTGCAATGTGTGGCCCACACAATGTGTAATGTGTGGCCCACGTGATTCCCAACATATGTTGTGATACACACACACATACAAGTAACTAGACACACCACATACATGTTGGACACACCACATACATGTTGAACACACCACATATATGTTGGACACACCACATACATGTTGGACACATCACATACATGTTGGACACACCACATACATGTTGGACACACCACATACATGTTGGACAAACCACATACATGTTGGACACACCACATACATGTTGGACACACCACATACATGTTGGACACACCACATACATGTTGGACACACCACATACATGTTGGACACACCACATACATGTTGGACACACCACATACATGTAGGACACACCACATACATGTGTTGGACAAACCACATACAGTTGGACACACCACAAACATGTTTGGACACACCACATACATGTTGGACACACCACATACATGCTTGGACACACACATGCATGTTGGACACAACATATACATGTATGGACACACCAATACATGCTGGACACAAACCACATACATGTGGACACACCACATACATGCTGGACACACCACATACATGCTGGACACACCACATATATGTTGGACACACCACATACATGTTGGACACATCATATACATGTTGGACACACCACATACATGCTGGAACACCACATATATGTTGGACACATCACAAACAATGTTGGACACACCCCCATCCCTTTGGCCCCCCCCAAAACCAATCTTGGACACCCACAACATGTTGGACACCCCAAATACATGTTGGACACACCACAAAATTTTCAAACATAATGGGAACCCCACATAATTTTGGAAAAAAGGGAAAAATAATTTTCCCCCCCTCCCCGGCCCACCAAAAGGGGAAACCCCAGGCCCCACCCTTCGGGCCACACCCCCCCCCTTTCCCCCTTGTTTTTAAATTTGGGAACCCCCCAATTTTATTAGGGGAGGGGGAGGGGGGGGGAAAAGGGGGGGGGGGAAAGGGGAATGGGTTCCCCCCCTCCCCCCCCTCCCCCCCCCAACCTCCCCCCCTCCCCCTTTTCCCCCCTAAATTCCCCCCATGTTTTAGGAGGGGAGGGGGGGGGGGAGGGAGGGGGGGGGGGGAAATTTGGGGGTTGTTAATTAAATTAAGTTTTTTTTAGGGAGAAGGAAGGGGGAGGGGAAGGGAGGGGGAGGGAGGGGGGAGGGGGGAAAAAGGTTTTTAATAAAAAAGGGGGTGGGAAATAGGGAGGGAAGGGAGGGGGAGGGGGGGAGGGAAAGGGGGGGGGGAGAGGGGGGAGAGGAGGGAAGGGGGGAGAGGGAGAGCAGGAGGGAAGGGGGGGATAGGGAGAGGAGGGAAAGGGGGGGGAGAGGATAGGAGGGCCATATTGGGGTCGTCTTCTCGGCGGGCAGGCGCGGCTAGCTCTTCTTTCCGGTGGTGGGGGCTCTGTGCCTTCGCTGTCTTTCCGGTTGTTCGCGGTCTCTGCTCACTTTCCTTCTTTTTTCTCTTCTCTGCTCGGATTTCCTTGTTTTGCTCTTCTCTTCTTTCCTTTGTGGGAGGAGTAAAGACACACTTCGCCCCCCCACCTACGCCCCCACCCAAAACGCAACCAGTTCCAATATCACCTGCACAAGTTCAAGTGCAAACCGCCGTACCTCTCGCGCGCTCTCGCTCTCGCTCGCGCTCTCTCTTCTCTCTCGTCGCTCGCGCTCTCTCGCCTCTCTTCGCGCGCACACGCCCAATACCCCCAAACGACCCTCCAACATCTCCCACCACACCAATTAACACATGCACACACACACACACACACACCAAAACACACTCACACTCTCACACTCACACTCTAACACACAAACACTCACTCTAACCCACTCCCACCACCATCATGCCACACAAGAAATAGAAACCCCGCCAACGCCACTACATGCCAACGTCTTCACCCACACCCCGAGACCCCCCCCACCCACACACACCCCCCCACCCACCCCACACAGACCACTACACACCCGTACACCACAAACACACACACCCACCCCCACACACAGACCACTACACCCCACTACACCCCCCACACACCCACCCACACACACACACACAACACACACACTCGTAGGGCCTCAACCATAGACAACAACTGACCCTCCCCCCTCCCCTCCACTCGCTTACCCCCTCCCCTCTTCCCCCCTCCCCTCACAACCAACCCCCCACTCCCCCTTTAACCATCCCCCACATTAACACAGAATTGTGCCAATATACCTTACAGGGTCGACAGTTTACGCCAAAATCCTCTCTTCCGGCTCTCGGCCGGCCACCACCGACTCTCTCTCTCTCTCTCTCTCTCTCTCTCTCTCTCTCTCTATATATATATATATATATATATATATATATATATATATATATATATCGGGTGTGGGAGGTTGTGTAAAACGCCCCCCCAAATAAAATGAGACTCTCAGGTAAATATTGGTATGCTTTAGATGCAAAAGAAGTGCGTCTTGCGTTGCGCGGTGAGCAAATTACGGGATCTCGTGGAGCTTCTGTAGGAGGGAGAGACGAGCCGAGGTCCTACGTTAGTGGCGTGTCTCCGCTTGTGCTGCACGAGGGGAGCGGGCCGCTCTCCCTGCATTTCAAGCTGTTTCTTGCCACGGGTGGCAGCGCAAGTCCCGAAGGCCGACTGGATCGAGTCTGGAGTAAGTTGGCCAAGACTAATGAGGCACCAGCTGGCTGACTGCGGGAATCACCTATTAGCAAGTAGGCCAGGCCACGCCCACTGTGGGAGAGGGTCTGTTAACGAAGGTCAGATGAGATGGGCCTTGTGTCGTTAATGTAGTAGTAGTAATAGTAGTAAGCCAAGGTCGTACGGGGTCACACGAGGGTGATGCAATTGGGTCACTGGGGGTAGTTACGGTGGCTGGGGTGACCTGAGTTGTAGGGGGGCGTGGTCGTTCCAACACTGGGAAAGGTTGCAGTGGGACGACCCATGAGGTTGTCCAGTGCTGGTGGTGAGTATTAAGTGGGGAGGAGGGGAGGTTGTGGGGTCGTTGTAGGTTCGAGGTCAGCCCAGGTCAGGTCAGGTCAGGTCAGGTCAGGTGGGCAGAAGGTGGTAGCGGTGGTTTCTATTGTGTTACGGAGCCGCTGGATGAGAGAGGGCCTGGTTACACCATATTGCCCTGGCCTTGTCGGAGAGACAGAAGGGGGTAATGAAGTAGTAGCAGCAGGAGGTGGTGTGGGGCGCTGCTGGGACCTGAGAGAGAGGAAGGAGAGGGAGGAAGGGAGAGGAGGAAGGGAGAGGGAGGAAGGGAGAGAGAGAGAGGAAGGGAGAGGGAGGAAGGGAGAGGAGGAAGGGAGAAGAGGGAGGGAGAGGAGGGAGGGAGGGAGAGGTTGGTTGGGACAGACAGACAGACAATAAGATTATGAGAAGAGGAAGGCAAAGGATGTCTTGGCTGGGCGGAGGAGGAGGAGGGTTGACAGTTAGCGCTGCCTGGTCGTGTCCGACCGTCCGTCCGTCCGTCCGTCCGTCCGTCTCTCTCTCTCTCTCTCTCTCTCTCTCTCTCTCTCTCTCTCTCTCTCTCTCTCTCTGTGTGTGTGTGTGTGTGTGTGTGTGTGTGTGTTGATTACGACATGGATGAGGTTGGGTGACGTGAGGGGGGGACAGTAAGGTCATCTTGTGGTACGACAGACGCAAGGAGTGCGACACGTCGTCCTCTAAGGGAGGTGCGACAGGTCGTCCTCCTACAGGAGGGAGGTACGCCCCTCGCCCGGTCTCGTGGAGCTTCTACAGGAGGAAATGAATCAGGCCAAGATGCCCCAAGTTTGTGGGGTATACAGTGGGAAGCCATGGCCGCGCCTCCTGCCGAAGGAGGAGGAGGTGTAGCTCAGAGGGGCTCCTGCCGGAGGAGGAGGAGGTGTACCTCAGACGGGCTCCTGCCGAAGGAGGAGGAGGTGTAGCTCAGAGGGGCTCCTGTGGTCAGGTATCAAGCTGTAGAGACAGTGTTCAGGCCCTAGCGGCGCTGGCGACGGCGACGAAGCCGGAGGCGCTGCCGCTGGTGCAGTTGTCGTATTAAAGGCAAGTTAACGATCGACGACACCTCCTCCTCGACTGAGGGTGTAGGTGGGTACCTGTGTACACACACACCCACGCCCACGCCCCTCCACGCCCCTCCACGCCCCTCCACGCCCAGACTGTGTGCCACTGTGTGGGTCGTGATCACCACGGGAGAATGTACGATGGTGGCGCCTGGAGATGATGAAGATGATGAAGATGAAGATGATAATGATGAAGATGATGAGATGATGATGATGATGATGAAGATGAAGATGATGATAGTCCCTTTGTAAGATAGCCGGAGGCCAGATGAGGTGGGACATCTTTCTCGTGATTGGAAAATGAGAGGTGGTGTAGTTCCAATGTTGATATACATATATATATATATATATATATATATATATATATATATATATATATATATATATATATATATATATATAACCTGAATGATGAACCTCGAGGATGTCAAGAAGGAAAACGTCCAGTGGGGGAAAGATGGAACAAACCAAAAGGGCAGCGAACCACTAACAAACAAACACACAGCAGGTGGAAGGAGGATCCACCTCCTCCACCTCCTGCTGCTGCCACGCCTCTAACGCCAAACAAACAACTAACAAACAAAGTCTCGGAGTCACGTTCTTACAGTTCACTCGAGCGGAAGACATTAAAATCAAATCAATTTTCAATCCGGGAAGACGTTGTGATCATCCTCCCCCCCCCCCCCAACCTTCCCCCACTCACCCACTCCTCACCCCTCACTCCCACTCTCTCTCTCTCTCTCTCTCTCTCTCTCTCTCTCTCTCTCTCTCTCTCTCTCTCTCTCTCTCTCTACCTCTCTCTCGACCTCTCTCCCTCTTTCACTATCCCTCGCCCTCCACCAACCAACCCCATCTCCCTCCTTCTCCATTCCTTCCTTCCTTCCTTCCCCTCCCCCTTCCCTCTCCACCAACCAACCCCACCCCCACCCCATCCCATCCTCCTTCCCCCTTCCCCCTCTATTCCTCCACCAACCAACCCCTCTACCACCCTCTCTCTCTCTCCCTCTCTCTCTCTCTCTCTCTCTCTCTCTCTCTCTCTCTCTCTCTCTCTCTCTCTCTCTCTCTCTCTCTCCACCAACCAACCCAACCCCCTCCCCATCCTCCTTCCCCCTCCCCCCCTCTATTCCTCCACCAACCAACCAGCCCCCCTTCCCATCCCCTTCCCATCCCCCTTCCCATCCCCCTTCCCATCCCCCTCCCATCCCCTGGCCGGGCCTGCTATAAGATATTAAGCTTCCTAAGGAAACCTTCACTGGCCGAGACAACCAGAAACGATAATTATGTTTACCTTCTCCTGTGATGAGTCTCTCTAATGGCTGGCTGGGGAGGGGGAGGGGGGGACGACGATGAGGGAGGAGGGAGGAGAGGAGGAAGGAGGAGAGGAGGAGGGAGGAGGAGGAGGAGGAGGGAGGAGAGGAGGAGGAAGGAGGAGGGAGGAGGAGATTGGAAAATCTAGGGAGATGAAGATGATGAAGATAATGATGATGAGGAGGAGAGGCTGGTAGAGTGGAGGTAAGGGAAGAGAGGGGAAGAGAGGTAAGGGGAGGGAGGGGAAGAGAAGGGGAGGGGGGAAAGAGAGGGAAGAGGAAGAAAGGTAGGGGGAGGGGAGTGAAGGGGGGAAGAGGTAAAGAGGGGGAAGAGAGGGAAGAGAAGGGGAGGGGGGAAAAGAGGGAAGAGGAAGAAAGGTAGGGAGAGGAGTGAGAGGAAGAGAGGAGGGGAGAGGAGAGGAGGCTGGGGGTGTTCATGGGAGAGAAGAGGATGAAGGAAGGAAGGAAAGAGGAAGGAAGGAAGGGGAGGAAAGCCAAGCAATATATCAGGGTGTACGAAAACGGGAGATAGTGAGAATGTAATAATAATAATAATAATAATAATAATAATAATAATAATAATAATAATAATAATAATGATAATAACCGTCTCCAGCCTCCTCCTTCTCGTCCATTAACTCCAACACATTCGTCACCTGACGTGGTCCTCTCCGTTGCCCACTTTCTGCACTGGCCAATTCCACTTCCCTCCCACAACACAACACAACACAATCGTCGCACACCTTCCCCAAAACGACGGTACTTCACGTCGCTTCCCACCTGCCGCACTGGCAGCTAAGGTACGGGACCTCGCCACCTCATCCTACCCCTTTTCCTTGCACAGCCTCGGGATCTTGGCACGCCGCCTCTCCTATAGCTCCACCACGAGATCCAGGTCACGCCTCTCCTCCAGGAGGGCTCCTGTCATGCTGACCGGTGGCAGGGATGGTGCATTACAGTAGAGGTGGTGTCGAACTGCAATTAAGGGACGAGGGATCTCAGACGACAAGAGATGACGGTGGAGGGGTGGTGCATTACAGTAGAGGTGGGAAGACAAGCAGGGGAGATGAGGAAGAAGAACAAGCAGGGGAGAGGAAGAGGAAGAACAGACAGGGAGGGGAGAAGAGGTGAGTGAGGTAGGGGGAGGAGTGCAAGTTGTGTACACTGTTTTCCGAGTTCAGACGTAGGGAATCTAATTGTCTTAAGTCAACGAGGAATGTTGAGAGACAATGGCTAGAGATCTATTGATGGTGCTGACGCCTTCCCTTCCAATTTCTTTGTGAAGAGCGAGACTGAGATGCTTGGTGGACTGGACAACCTGGAGGGGACTGGGGCCTAGTGAGACAGTAGAAGGGTGGGACAGGGTTGGAAGCTTGGTGGATTGGACAACCTGGAAGGGACTGGGGCCTAGTGAGACAGTAGAAGGGTGGGACAGGGCTGGAAACTTGGTGGATTGGACAACCTGGAGAGGACTGGGGTCTAGTGAGACAGTAGAAGGGTGGGACAGGGCTGGATGCTTGGTGGATTGGACAACCTGGAGAGGACTGGGACCTAGTGAGACAATAGAAGGGTGGGACAGGGTTGGAATCAATGCTGAAGGTTGACCTGCATAATTACAGTCATTCTCGATTGGTTAATTGGTGACAAGATGGGCTATGGTGCAGCTGAGGTGGATGATTGTAACGAGCGTTCCAAGTGGTCAGGTGGTTACGACCGTTGTCCTCAACGCTGGTAAACAACAGGAGATGCGTCCATCACGTTGTGAATATAAAAGAAACACAAGGGAACAACACCCACCCCTCCACGCCATCTTTGTGCCCTTCAAGTCAGTAATGTGGGAATAAAAAAATCACATTATTGAGGTCGACTCCGGAGGGGGTTCGAACCCTGGACCTCTCTGACTGACTGGTGGACCAATATGCCACGGAGGGAGGAGATTCAGCCCAATGGCATTATTCACTCAACTCTACGTCACTCAAAAGTGTTGCTGAACGGTGTCCCCGAATACTAAGATTCGAATCCCGTCCACGGAAAAATGATTCACATAAAGTCGAACTTCACATAAGGATTTATGGAGGTTTGAACCTCCTCGCTTCGAAACTTGTATTTTCCTCATGAATATGGGTGGCTTTAGAAAATGCTCCTAAGTATGTATGGGTTCGAATCCTACTTCAGAACTCATATTCAGCTCTCGCGTATGAATCTCGCTTCTATACATCTCAAAACTCACAAATTCTATGAAAAAGAAATAAAAACTTTTTTGTCCTACAAAATCTAAATGCTGGAGACGAAACAGATACGATTAGTCTATGGATCTTCGACCTTCTGTTCCAAAACACGAAGCCCAATTCAAACAGGGGTAGTCTACAATCTAAACAGTGGTAGTCTACAATTTAAACAGGGTTAGTTTACAACTTAAACAAGGGTAGTCTACAATTTAAACAGGGGTAGTCTACAATCTAAACAGTGGTAGTCTACAATTTAAACAGGGTTAGTTTACAACTTAAACAGAGGTAGTCTACAATTTAAACAGGGGTAGTCTACAATTTAAACAGGGGTAGTCTACAATTTAAACAGGGGCAGTCTACTCCCTATCACTCTGTCATATTAATCTGTTGGCCTTCACAACACACTTCTCCTCGTTAATCCCCAGCAGCCCTTCCTCGTTAATCCTCTATAGTCCTTGCAGCTGTTCGTGTTATTTCTCTCCCTTCGTTGATCTTCCCCCCCCCCCTCTACGTTAACCCCTATTACCGTTGAATATGGTCTTCGTTAGCCCTTTTGCGTCGATGGTCGAAGATTTCTGTATGGCTTTCCGTCGTTGAACACCGTATCGTTTCATGTGATAAATGTTAGATACGTCTCGTTAAACACTTGTCTGTTGAACATGCCTTTGATAACCTAATTTTCTTCGTTGAGTAGCCTTAGATATACCTTTTTCGTTATTCACAGTGAATTCGTTAATCATCCTATCGTTCAATATCGGTTAAACTACCCAAAGTAGGACGTATCATCGTTGACCTGCATATTTCATTGAACATTCCGTAAACAACCCTTTCTATTGTTCAATGTGCATCAGCTAACGACCCTACCGGTAAAAAAAAAAATACATCTTCGTTGACCGCACCATCGTTAAGCATGTCCTGTTCACCTATACTTACCATAGGTGAACATATTTCATTAAACGTGCGTTAATGAACACTTCCCTTCGATGAACATGTTTTTTTGGCGGTTTATGTAAACCACAACGTCGTTTAAAGCGCCTCCTTAAACCCTCCCAAAAACGCTTAAAACGCCCTCATTAAGCGTTCAACACGCCTAGACTGTCGTTGAACACTCATTAGTCGAACGAACACTTAACGATAACACTTCCCACGTTTAAAACCAAACTGTGCCTCACATATAATTTCGTTAAACCTCTCTCTCTCTCTCTCTCTCTCTCTCTCTCTCTCTCTCTCTCTCTCTCTCTCTCTCTCTCTCTCTCCCGGGCGCTTAACGAGCCACACGACCACCGCCGATAGGTCGTTAGCCTTTGAGTCATGGCCGGTAATTAAGGGCAGGGTTACCGGCGCTAAGGGCCAGGGACGGGAAAGCAAGGGAGAGTATGATTAAGGGAGAGTATGATTAAGGGAGAGTATGATTAAGGGAGAGCATGATTAAGGGAGAGTATGATTAAGGGAGAGCATGATTAAGGGAGAGTATGATTAAGGGAGAGTATGATTAAGGGAGAGTATGATTAAGGGAGAGTATGATTAAGGATGAGCATGATTAAGGGAGAGCATGATTAAGGGAGAGTATGATTAAGGGAGAGTATGATTAAGGGAGAGTATGATTAAGGATGAGCATGATTAAGGGAGAGCATGATTAAGGGAGAGCATGATTAAGGGAGAGTATGATTAAGGGAGAGCATGATTAAGGGAGAGCATGATTAAGGGAGAGTATGATTAAGGGAGAGTATGATTAAGGGAGAGCATGATTAAGGGAGAGCATGATTAAGGGAGAGCATGATTAAGGGAGAGTATGATTAAGGATGAGCATGATTAAGGGAGAGCATGATTAAGGATGAGCATGATTAAGGGAGAGCATGATTAAGGGAGAGCATGATTAAGGGAGAGCATGATTAAGGATGAGCATGATTAAGGGAGAGTATGATTAAGAGAGAGCATGATTGAGGGAGAGTATGATTAAGGATGAGCATGATTAAGGGAGAGCATGATTAAGGGAGAGTATGATTAAGGGAGAGTATGATTAAGGATGAGCATGATTAAGGGAGAGCATGATTAAGGGAGAGTATGATTAAGGGAGAGTATGATTAAGGGAGAGTATGATTAAGGGAGAGCTTGATTAAGGGAGAGTATGATTAAGGGAGAGTATGATTAAGGGAGAGCATGATTAAGGGAGAGCATGATTAAGGGAGAGTATGATTAAGGGAGAGTATGATTAAGGGAGAGTATGATTAAGGGAGAGTATGATTAAGGGAGAGTATGATTAAGGGTATAGAAAACGGGGTGATCGGCGAAAGAGAGAAGGGGTAGAAAAAAGGAGAAGAGATAAGGGTGGGGGGGCTGGGGGGGGAAATGTTAAAAGGGGTTTGGTTAAAAAAGGGAGATGGAAGGTGGTGGTAAGGGTGAAGGAAGAAGAAGAAATCTACCTTGACTACAAATCTATAATCTACCTTGACTACCAATCTACAATCTACCTCGACTACAAATCTACAATCTACCTGACTACAAATCTACAATCTACTTTGACTACAAATCTACAATCTACCTTGACTACAAATCTACAATCTACCTCGACTACAAATCTACAATCTACCTGATACCAGTGAAAAATCACTTGACTACAGTCTACAATCACCTTTCTACAGTCTAATCTACCTGATTTCAATCTACAATTTCCTTGCTACCTCTAAATCTACTTGACTACAAATCTACATCTACCTGACTACAAACTACAATCACCTTATTACCAGTCTAATCTACTCGACTACAATCTAAATCTACCTCAAATACAAATCAAAACATCGATAAAAATTACAATTAAATAAAATTAAACTATATAAATTAAATCTATAAGTTTTCCAATTATGCATTAAATTTAATAAAATTAAATATACTACAATTAAATTATTTTTAAGTTCATTATGCCATTAAATTAATATAAATTAAACTATTAAAATTTAAATTTAAATAAGTAATCTATTGCTTATAAGTTAAAAATTATTACTATTAAATTATTATAATATCAATTAAATTATATGTAATTAAATATACTATTATAAGTATTATAAGTTATCATTATGCATTATAAGTAATATAAATTTATACTATTAAATATTATAAGTATACAATTATGTAATTAAAAGTAATATAAATATACTACATTAAATATTATAAGTATCAATGCATTATAAGTAATATAAATATACTATTATAATTATTATAAAATATCAATGTAATATAAGTAATATAAATATACTATTATAAGTATTATAATATCATATGCCATTATAAGTAACTATAAATGCTATTATAAGTATTATAAGTATCATATGTAATATAAGTAATATAAATATACTATTATAAGTATTATAAGTATCATATGTAATATAAGTAATATAAATATACTATTATAAGTATCATAAGTATCATATGCATTATAAGTAATATAAATATACTATTATAAGTATCATAAGTATCATATGCATTATAAGTAATATAAATATACTATTATAAGTATTATAAGTATCATATGCATTATAAGTAATATAAATATACTATTATAAGTATTATAAGTATCATATGCATTATAAGTATCATCAGTATTATAAGTATCACAAGTAGCACGACCATCATAAGCATAAGTAGCACGTAAAGTATTAAGTAGTATGACTACTTTAAGTATTATAAGTAATATAAGTATTATAAGTATTATAAGTAGGAATCAGATGACCTACACTGGCTTCAGCAAGGGTCGTACCGTCGTGCTGAAACGGGTCGTACTACAGTTAAGCTCTAGAGGTGAGTGGGGGGGGAGGGGGGAGAGAGGGGAGGGTTGACTTGGGGGAGGGTGGGTTGACTGGGGGGAGAGTTGGCTTGGGAGGGTTGACTTGGGGAGGGTGGGTTGACTGGGGGAGGGAGGGTTGACTTGGGGGAGTGTTGACTTGGGGGAGGGTTGACTGGGGGGAGGGTTGACTGGGGGGAGTGTTGACTTGGGGGAGGGAGGGTTGACTGGGGGGGTTGAATGGGGGGAGAGTTGGCTTGGGGAGGGTTGACTTAGGGGAAGGGAGGGTTGACTGGGGGGAGGGTTGACTTGGGGGGAGTGTTGACTTGGGGGAGGGTGGGTTGACTGGGGGGAGTGTTGACTTGGGGGAGGGTGGGTTGACTGGGGGGTTGAATGGGGGGAGAGTTGGCTTGGGGAGGGTTGACTTGGGGGAGGGTGGGTTGACTGGGGGGAGGGTGGGTTGAGTGGGGGAGGGTTGACTTGGGGGAGGGAGGGTTGACTGGGGGGAGGGTGGGTTGACTGGGGGGAGGGTGGGTTGACTGGGGGCAGGGTTGACTTGGGGGAGGGTGGGTTGACTGGGGGGAGGGTTGACTTGGGGGAGGGTGGGTTGACTGGGGGGAGGGTGGGTTAACTGGGGGGGGTGGTTGAATGGGGGGAGAGTTGGCTTGGGGGGGGGAGGGGGTAGGTGGTAGGACCGGTTGTATTTCCCTATTACGGTCGTGTATTTTCTGCAGTAATTGCAGACGGGGCAGGTAAAGCACTCCCCAGAGGGGAGTTAAACTCCTACCTCCCACCCTCTCCTCCCCACCACTATCCTCCCCAACGCCCGCCAAGCGGCGCAAGCCATGAACCAGCTAGCGTATTCTCCCCACACCCCACTCTCT
>NC_092230.1:41408425-41455925 GCF_036320965.1 Panulirus ornatus
CGATTAGAGAATTTAACATTTGAATATGTCTATGACGATATATGTGGAATTCTGCTATTAGAAATATAGGTATATCTGAAGAGTTTATAGATATATATATATATATATATATATATATATATATATATATATATATATATATATATATATATATATATATATAAACGCCCATATACATACCTATACATATCAACATATACATATATAAACGCCCATATACGCACATATACATACCTATACATATCAACATATACATATATAAACGCCCATATACGTACATATACATACCTATACATACCAACATATACATACATATGCATACACATACACAGACATATACGTATATACACATGTACATATTCATACTTGCTTGCCTTCATCCATTCTAGTCGCTACCCCGCCCCACAGGAAATAGCATCGCTATCCCCCGCTTCAGCGAGGTAGCGCCAGGAAAACAGACAACAAAGGCCCCATTCGTTCACACTCAGTCTCTAGCTGTCATGTAAAAATGCACCGAAACCACAGCTCCCTTTCCACATCCAGGCCCCACAGAACTTTCCATAGTTTACCCCAGACGCTTCACATGCCGTGGTTCAATCCACCTGACAGCACGTCGACCCCGGTATACCACGTATATATATATCTAACACATGTTTTCCCTAATTGATATCAAAAGTACAGATGTCCACATGTAATGTACACATACGTGTGTGTATGTGTATTTGAATGAAGGCAGATATACGTACACACACACACACACACACACACACACACACACACACACATATATATATATATATATATATATATATATATATATATATATATATATATATATATATATATATCTGTGTATGGAAAGTCTATCTTCATTCAAATACACACATATACACACACATATGTTCTCATACCATGATGACATCTGTGCTTTTAATATTAATTAGAGAAAACATATGTTTTTTCCCTCTCTGACACGTCATTACATTAAATGGTATTCTTAATAGATTGATTTAATGAAACGATCAATAATACTTGGGTTCTCATATCATAACTTCTGTGTGTTGTGAGTAATTATAATTGTGATCTGGTCTACGATTACATTTCGCGAGATCTGGGAATTACATTTTTTTTTGTGAGATTTGCGAATTACATTTTTTGGAGAAAATGGATAGAAAATGGTATTTGGAGGTTATGAGTGATAGTACACAGACACACACACACAGACACACACAGACACACATACACAAACACTCACACACACACACACACACACACACACACACACACACACACACACGGACACATACACACACACACACACACACACACACACACACAACACACACTCACACACAGACACACACACACACACACACACAGACACACACACACACACACACACCCACCCACCCACACACACACATGCGGGGTCGTCACTTAATGAGCACCCTTCCCCTTACGTTTCCCCTCCCTTTCCCCTCGTCATTACGTCAGAGGTCACCACAAGTTGCAGTCAAGAAAATTACCTCAATATTCTCCAGCACAACACCACACACCGACCACCTGTCTCTCTGATCGCTAATCGCCACCTGTCGCCCAATCATTTATTGAGAGGGAAGAGGGGTGGGGGAGAGGGGAGATGGGAGAGGGGAGAGGGATAGGGAGAGGGTGGAGGCAGCAATAACATAAGGTCGAACATCCCATACCGGAACTATGACAATCGTCGGCTTTAAGGAGGAGAAGGGGGGACCACCATTTTTCCCCCCCTCCCATTATTCCCCTCCCATTCCCCCTCCCATTCCCCTCCTTCCTAAACCCCCCCCCCCCCTTTCACGGATGCCATGGGTGGCTGTAAACACTGAATGAGCGATTACGTCCAGGAAAGCTCAACACTGAATAATTATTTACCCTCCCTCACCCACCCATACCCTCCCACCCTCCCTCCACCCTTCCCTCCCTCCCTCCTTCCCTCCCTTGGCGCGAGTCGAAGAGGGGAGAGACAGGGGGGGGAAGGGTGGGTGGGGGATGGGTGGAAATTCTAAAGAATAGCTTTTGAATAGTTAAGAAAACTGGTCGGAGGGGATATATATATATATATATATATATATATATATATATATATATATATATATATATATATATATATATATATTTATATATATATATATATATATATATATATATATATATATATATATATATATATATATACTTCCCACGTATTCCCTGCGTGTCGTAGAAGGCGACTAAAAGGGGAGGGAGCGGGGGGCTGGAAATCCTCCCCTCTCGTTTTTTTTTTTTTTAAATTTTCCAAAAGAAGGAACAGAGAAAGGGGCCAGGTGAGGATATTCCAAAAAAGGCCCAGTCCTCTGCTCTTAACGCTACCTCGCTAACGCGGGAAATGGCGAATAGTTTAAAAAGATATATATATATATATATATATATATATATATATATATATATATATATATATATATATATATATATATATATATATAAACCCGCGTTTAACTCGCCATCCATATTGTAATGTTTCTACATAAGACATGGCATTGATTTCTCTTCTTTCTTTTTTTTCTTTCTTTTTTTTTCCTTCTTTCATTTTCTCTTTCGCTACATCCCATTTGGAATGCGGTACGATCCTTGGGTCAACGACGGTACGATGGTTTGAGTACGACGGTACAACCCTTGAGTACGACGGTACGATGGTTTGAGTACGACGGTACGATCCTTGGGTCAACGACGGTACGATGGTTTGAGTACGACGGTACAACCCTTGAGTGCGACGGTACGATCCTTTGAGCACGACGGTACGGTACGATCCACCTTGAGTGCAACGGTACGATCCTTGAGTGCGATGGTACGATGGTTTGAGTACGACGGTACAACCCTTGAGTGCGACGGTACGATCCTTGAGCATGACGGTACGACCCACCTTGAGTACGACGGTACGATCCTTGAGCATGACGGTACGGTACAACCCACCTTGAGCACGACGGTACGATCCTTGGAGCACGACGGTACGTTCAAAAGGCCACGCACTCATACGCTAAGGTGGTACCATTTTGCTCAGGGGGTCGTACCGTCGTACATCAAGGGTCGTACCATCGTACATCAAGGGTCGTACCGTCGTACAGCAAGGGTCGTACCGTCGTTCTCAAAGGACTGTACCGTCGTGTTCAAGGGGGGTGTACCACCATCTCTCTCTCTCTCTCTCTCTCTCTCTCTCTCTCTCTCTCTCTCTCTCTCTCTCTCTCTCTCTCTCTCTATGGACTGCTCCATGAAGCGCTACATGTGAAGAATTCATTCATTCATTCACTCTTCAGTTCTCATTCATTCATCTGTTCTTTCATTCATTTGTCTTTACTTCGCTTCATTCACGAGAATGGGAGGTGGGTGTTGTGCTTTCTTTCATCAGTATTTAGATTTATTTACTTTAATATGTGTCTTATTTCTTCTTTCATAAGTCTACTTTCTTCTTTCATAGGTGTAATACCTTCTTTCATACGTGTTCAATTTCCTTCTTTCATTCAGTGGTCTAATCTCTACTGTCACAAGTCTCTACTTTCTTCATTCATAGGTCTACTTTCTTCATTCATAGGTCTACTTTCTTCATTCACAAGTCTACTTTCTTCATTCATGGGTCTACTTTCTTCATTCACATGTCAACTTTCTTCATTCACAGGTCTACTTTCTTCAGTCACAGGTCTACTTTTCATTCACAAGTCTACTTTCTTCATTCACAAGTCTACTATCTTCATTCATAGGTCTTTCTTCATTCACAAGTCTACTTTCTTCATTCACAGGTCTACTTTCTTCGTTCATAGGTCTACTTTCATCCTTCACAAGTCTACTTTCTTCATTCATAGATCTACTTTCCTCATTCACAAGTCTACTTTCTTCATTTATGGGTCTACTTTCTTCATTCATAGGTCTACTTTCTTCATTCATAGGTCTACTTTCTTCATTCATAGGTCTACTTTCTTCATTCATAGGTCTACTTTCTTCATTCATAGGTATAGTCCAAAGTAATTAAATTTAAGCGATTAAAGTTTTACCAATAAAAGTATACAAGGTTTAAAGTCATCCCCACTTAACCTTTCTAAGTGGCTGAGGACTCCACTTACATTTTAAGTGGCTAAAGAAACTATTAAGTAAATATTCCACTTGAACATCACACTGAATAAACAAAAAAAAGAGTTGCAATTTATCCCTAAATAGTGGATGCTGGACTTTTAAAGTTCCACTTGATCAATCTAAGTGGCAGAGAGGGGGGGCGGGGGGCCCCCATAGGATCCACTTAAGTAAGCAGGGTCTCCACTTAATCAATTCAAGTGGCTGGAGTCCCACTTTAGAATCTCACGTTCCCAAGCGATATGATGACATTATCATATATATTGAAGTGTAGTAGTAGGAGGGGGAAGGGGGGGAGGGGGGGAGGGGTCGTGTCTACTTCTATCCACAAGTCTTTTAAGTATAAGTGACCGAAGTTCCACTTATGAAACTGTTGGAAGGGGGTTCTATCCCACTAGTCGACATACATCGGGGGGGAAAGAGGGATGGGGAAGGGATGGGGAAGGAGGAGGGGGAGGGGGGAGGAAAGGCAAGGCAGGTGGGAGAGAAAGGAGGGAAAGAGGAGGGAGGTGAGGGGATGGAGGGGAGAGGGGGGGAGGGGAGAGGAGGAGGGCAGGTGGGATGTATAATGTCAAAAGGGACGATATTGATAAAGGCCATATGGTTCCTGGCCTGTTAAAGGGGGAGGGGGTTGGGGGTTGAGGGAGGGGAGAGGGGTGGGGGAGGGAGTAGTTGCTACGGGGGTGGGAGGGGGAGAGAGAGAGAGGGGTAGAGAGTTGATTGGGGGTAAGGGGGGGTTGTGGTGTGTAGAGAGAGAGAGAGAGATTGAGAGATGAGAGAGAGAGAGTGAGAGAGAGAGATTTGAGAGAGAGGTGATGAGGGGTGAGGGGTAGTGAGGGAGAGTGGGAGTGGGGTGTGGTGGAGGTGGGTAGAGGAGGAAGGAGAGGTTAGGGTGGTAGAAGGGAGGAGTGGTGGAGAGGGGGTAGTGGGGGTAGATGGTAGGGTAGGGAGTAGTGGTGGTTAGTGGTGGAGTGGGGTGGTGAGGTGGTAGTGGTGGTGGTAGTGGTGGTAGTGGTGGTAGTGGTGGTAGTGGTGTAGAGGTGGTATGGTGGTAGTGGTGGTAGTGGTGGTAGTGGTGGTAGTGGTGGTAGAGTGGTAGAGGTGGTAGTGGTGGTAGTGGTGGTAGTGTGGTAGGGTGGGTGGTAAGTGGTGGTAGTTGGTGGTAGTGGTGGTAGAGGTGGTAGTGGTGGTTAGAGGTGGTAGTGGTGGTAGAGGTGTGTGGTGGTATGTGAGTGGTAGAGGTGGTAGTGGTGGTAGTGGTGGTAGAGGTGGTGGTGGTGGTAGAGGTGGTAGTGGTGGTAGAGGTGGTAGTGGTGGTAGTGGTGGTAGTGGTGGTAGTGGTGGTAGAGGTGGTAGTGGTGGTAGTGGTGGTAGAGGTGGTAGTGGTGGTAGTGGTGGTAGTGGTGGTAGAGGTGGTAGTGGTGGTAGTGGTGGTAGAGGTGGTAGTGGTGGTAGAGGTGGTAGTGGTGGTAGAGGTGGTAGTGGTGGTAGAGGTGGTAGTGGTGGTAGAGGTGGTAGAGGTGGTAGTGGTGGTAGAGGTGGTAGTGGTGGTAGTGGTGGTAGAGGTGGTAGTGGTGGTAGTGGTGGTAGAGGTGGTAGTGGTGGTAGAGGTGGTAGTGGTGGTAGTGGTGGTAGAGGTGGTAGTGGTGGTAGAGGTGGTAGTGGTGGTAGAGGTGGTAGAGGTGGTAGAGGTGGCAGTGGTGGTAGTGGTGGTAGAGGTGGTAGTGGTGGTAGAGGTGGTAGAGGTGGTAGTGGTGGTAGTGGTGGTAGTGGTGGTAACAGCGATGTTGGCAGATGGTGTCAAGGCGTCCCAACTACCTCTTGACAAGTGTTGGCACACGTGGGCCAACAGTGTGCCACCATGGTGGCGGTAACCCCGACGTGCCAACATGGTGGTGGCAGGGTTGAGGGGTAATGACGTCACACATAATGGTGGTGGTAATGACCCCACAAGTGTTGGTAAGAGTTGTTAGTGACACCAACACCGAGACACATTCACTGACAACGTCATGGGGGTAGGTGGTATGGTGTTGGCAATGGTGGGAAATTGCAGTGTGTGTGTGTGTGTGTGTGTGTGTGTGTGTGTTCTAGCTACGTCTCTTCGTTGTATATCAACTGATTTTTATATTTCTCTCTTGTGTCTCCCCTGATGATGTGATTATGACACGAAAGTGCACTTGGGAACTTTTCGTGTTTCATTTCCCCCCCCGTGTGGACTCAAAGGAATATATATATATATATATATATATATATATATATATATATATATATATATATATATATATATATATATATACAGAGCCAGCGCGGCCCAGACCGGTTGAGATAGGAGAGATAAGAGATAAACCCCCGGATGCTAAAAATGTGTTGATATTAGATGATAAGTTCTTACTACGTCACGACACACATGACGGAAAACATCGATTGTCCTAAATTACTGTCTAGCATGTATGAATTACGTCCATGTGTATATATGTATATGTCTGGATATGTGTATAGATATGTATGTATACGTTGAAATGTATAGGTATGTATACGTGCGTGTGTGGGCGTGCATGTATATATATATGTGTATGTGGGTGGGTTGGGGCCATTCTTTCGTCTGTTTCCTTGCGCTACCCCGCTGACGCGGGAGACAGCGTCAAAGTTTAATAAATATATAAATGATATATACATATACATATATATATATATACATATATATATATATATATATATATATATATATATATATATATATATATATGTATATATATTCCTATGAGTCCACGGGGAAAATGAAACACGATAAGTTCCCAAGTGCACTTTCGTGTATTATTCATCATCAGGGGAGACACAAGAGAGAAATATAAGCCAGTTGATATACAACGAAGAGACGAAGCTAGGACGCCATTTGGGTAGTCACTTGTTTACCAAATGGCGTCCTAGCTACGTCTCTTCGATGTATATCAACTGACTGTTATATTTTTCTCTTGTGTCTCCCCTGATGATGATGTGATTATGCCACGAAAATGCACTTGGGAACTTCTCGTGTTTCATTTTCCCATGTGGACTCATAGGAATATACTTGATCACGCGCAAAATTGTGATCCTTTCTAATATATATATATATATATATATATATATATATATATATATATATATATATATATATATATATATATATATATAATTCGCACATCATTAAAAATACACAACACACACACACACACACACAACAAAGAGCAGTAGACAACCACATCTCGTTATCGATACATCAGAACACATCCCAAATAATGATGAACAAAAAAAAAACAAAAAAATAATAAAAGAGAAACGAGAAACATAAACGCACGCGCGCACGCACACACCGGCAGCCGCTCCCCACAATGTACTGTGGGGGTGTGGGGGTGTGTGTGGGGTTTGCATTTCATTAGAGAGAGAGAGAGAGAGAGAGAGAGAGAGAGAGAGAGAGAGAGAGAGAGAGAGAGAGAGAGAGAGAGAGAGAGCCGTGTTCGCTGACGCTCATTTTCCATTACCTGTCAACAAACATCATTAATTGCCCTCCATCACCATCACTGACCCCGACGCTGTCACCATCACCAACACAACCACATCACCATCACCAACACAACCGCATCACCATCAGCAACACAACCGCATCACCATCACCAACACAACTGCATCACTATCACCAACACCCACCACCAACATCACCACCACACAGCATCACCATCACCAACACAACCGCATCACTATCACCAACACAACCGCATCACCATCACCAACACAACCGCATCACCATCACCAACACAACCGCATCACTATCACCAACACAACCGCATCACCATCACCAACACAACCGCATCACTATCACCAACACAACCACATCACCATCACCAACACAACCACATCACCATCACCAACACAACCGCATCACCATCACTAACACAACCGCATCACTATCACCAACACAACCACATCACCATCACCAACACAACCACATCACCATCACCAACACAACCGCATCACCATCACCAACACAACCGCATCACTATCACCAACACAACCGCATCACCATCACCAACACAACCGCATCACCATCACCAACACAACCGCATCACTATCACCAACACAACCGCATCACCATCACCAACACAACCGCATCACTATCACCAACACAACCGCATCACTATCACCAACACAACCGCATCACCATCACCAACACAACCGCATCACTATCACCAACACAACCGCATCACTATCACCAACACAACCACATCACTACCACCAACACAACCGCATCACTATCACCAACACAACCGCATCACTATCACCAACACAACCGCATCACTATCACCAACACAACTGCATCACCATCACCAACACAACTGCATCACCATCACCAACACAACCGCATCACCATCACCAACACAACCGCATCACTATCACCAACACAACCGCATCACCATCACCAACACAACTGCATCACTATCACCAACACAACCGCATCACTATCACCAACACAACCGCATCACTATCACCACCACAACCGCATCACCATCACCAACACAACCGCATCACTATCACCAACACAACCCCATCACATCACCAACACACCGCATCACTATCACCAACACAACCGCATCACCATCACCAACACAACTGCATCACTATCACCAACACAACCGCATCACTATCACCAACACAACAGCATCACCATCACCAACACAACGCATCACTATCACCAACACAACCGCATCACATCACCAACACAACCGCATCACCATCACCAACACAACCGCATCACCATCACCAACACAACCGCATCACCATCACCAACACAACCGCATCACCATCACCAACACAACCACATCACCATCACCAACACAACCGCATCACCATCACCAACACAACCGCATCACCATCACCAACACAACCACATCACCATCACCAACACAACCACATCACCATCACCAACACAACCGCATCACCATCACCAACACAACCGCATCACCATCACCAACACAACCACATCACCATCACCAACACAACCACATCACCATCACCAACACAACCGCATCACCATCACCAACACAACCGCATCACTATCACCAACACAACCACATCACCATCACCAACACAACCGCATCACCATCACCAACACAACCGCATCACCATCACCAACACAACCACATCACCATCACCAACACAACCGCATCACCATCACCAACACAACCGCATCACCATCACCAACACAACCACATCACCATCACCAACACAACCACATCACCATCACCAACACAACCACATCACCATCACAACCACATCACCATCACCAACACAACCACATCACCAACACCAACACAACCGCATCACCATCACAACCACATCACCATCACCAACACAACCACATCACCATCACCAACACAACCACATCACCATCACCAACACAACCGCATCACCATCACAACCACATCACCATCACCAACACAACCGCATCACCATCACCAACACAACCGCATCACTATCACCAACACAACCACATCACCATCACCAACACCACCAACACCATCACCACCAACATCACCATCACTAGCTACCATCCACACCCATCACCCCCATCTCTCACCATCTCACCACCCTATCCCCCACCCCCCCACCTCCCCTCCCTCCCCCCCCTTCCCTCCATCTCAACAACCATAGAAACAACAGAGGAATAACCCACCCCCTCCCCCACCCCTCCCCCTAACCCCCTCCCCACCTCCCCCGACCCCCACCTCCCCCCCGCCCCCTTCCCTCCTCCCCCTACCCCCCCCCCCTCGGCTACTGTCCACCGGAACGAGGCCAAACAAGCCACAACGAGCAACCCTAACAAGCCACAATCACCTCTGCTACTACAACCCCCCCCCCTAATAACAACCACAACACCCCCCCTCCCACCCCAATCCAACCACCATCACCCCCACCCCCCCATCCTCACTCTACTGACACACACACACACACACACACACACATACACAAACACACACAACACACACACACACCCGTCCCCCCCCCCCCCCGCCTTTCGCACGCGCGTGCGCAACATTGTTCTAATGAACAAAACGCGTTATTTTCCCCTCCCTCCCCCTCCCCCACCTCCGCAATAGAAGAGTAGAACAACAGCTGTCCTTCACGATGTGTCTATCAGTGAAGTAGACAACGAGGAGGAGTTGTGGGGTGATGGTCCACCCCTTCCCCAAGCCCCACAAACCCCCACCAACCCCGCCCCGCCCCCGCCCCGCCCCGCCCCGCCCCGCTCCATGAGACTGACCCCTCCCCCAACCCACACCCCCCCCTTCCCTTCCCCCCCCCCAGCTCTCCAGTTCCACCCTGGAGGAGGGGGAGGGGGAGGGAAGGGGAAGGGGAGGGGGAGGTGATGATGAGATGGTCGTTCAAAAAAAGAAAAAAAAAAGGAAAATTTAAGAAAGTTCTAGTTATCTATCACACACACACACACACACACACACACACACACACACACAGACACCAGAGTTCTGGGGTCTACCACCAGAACTGTGTCATGTGCAAACAGCGAGGGGGTTCAGTTAGCATATACGCCCCCTGGAACGCCATTCCATTCCACGTCCAAGCCACATTCTTCGCTCCAAGACTCTCTCACATTTCCCTCCCTCGCCATCCCATCTCGAACGAACAAGGGGACATCACACATCCCTGACAGTCTCTCCCATCTTCGCTTGGTACCACGCATTCTCCTCTCTTCCTACTCGCACACGTCTCTCACTCTCCTATCAAAAACTCTTCACTGTATTTGTAAAGGTTCTATTTCCATCTATATACTCACAGACCCGTCCATGAACCATCTCTGTCAACCAGCACACACTTTCTCAACCACTTTCTACCACGCCTCGTACCACTGTATTCTTCCCCAGTCTACCACTCTACACGCCTATCTACCCCTATCTACCACCACGACCCCCCCCCTCCCTCTACACACACCTCACCATGGGCCACACGAACGTCGAATATATATATATATATATATATATATATATATATATATATATACCACTCAAAACCTAGACTCTTATGAAAAATTTATATATATATATATATATATATATATATATATATATATATATATATATATATATATATATATATATAAATACACATAAAATGTATATATACACATATGTCCTTATCTAAACTGAAATAACACAATCCTTCATATATTCTCATAAGATTATCTGAACATCAGAGATGAACATATCAGAAGTAACCAAACCTCAGAACCAACTAGAAAGGTTATTACAACCACACACACAACATCAGGGGTTATTAACGACTATGTCGGTGGATGACGTGGAGAGACACACACACTGTGTGTACCCTTGCTTCATCAACTGTGTGTACCCCTGCTTCATCAACTGTGTGTACCCCTGCTTCATCAACTGTGTGTACCCTTGATTCATCAACTGTGTGTACCCTTGCTTCATCAACTGTGTGTACCCCTGCTTCATCAACTGTGTGTACCCTTGATTCATCAACTGTGTGTACCCTTGCTTCATCAACTGTGTGTACCCCTGCTTCATCAACTGTGTGTACCCTTGATTCATCAACTGTGTGTACCCTTGCTTCATCAACTGTGTGTACCCCTGCTTCATCAACTGTGTGTACCCCTGCTTCATCAACTGTGTGTACCCCTGCTTCATCAACTGTGTGTACCCCTGCTTCATCAACTGTGTGTACCCTTGCTTCATCAACTGTGTGTACCCTGCTTCATCAACTGTGTGTACCCTTGCTTCATCAACTGTGTGTACCCCTGCTTCATCAACTGTGTGTACCCCTGCTTCATCAACTGTGTGTACCCTTGCTTCATCAACTGTGTGTACCCTTGCTTCATCAACTGTGTGTACCCTTGCTTCATCAACTGTGTGTACCCTTGCTTCATCAACTGTGTGTACCCCTGCTTCATCAACTGTGTGTACCCCTGCTTCATCAACTGTGTGTACCCTTGCTTCATCAACTGTGTGTACCCTTGCTTCATCAACTGTGTGTACCCCTGCTTCATCAACTGTGTGTACCCTGCTTCATCAACTGTGTGTACCCCTGCTTCATCAACTGTGTGTACCCTTGCTTCATCAACTGTGTGTACCCCTGCTTCATCAACTGTGTGTACCCTTGCTTCATCAACTGTGTGTACCCTTGCTTCATCAACTGTGTGTACCCCTGCTTCATCAACTGTGTGTACCCCTGCTTCATCAACTGTGTGTACCCTTGCTTCATCAACTGTGTGTACCCTTGCTTCATCAACTGTGTGTACCCCTGCTTCATCAACTGTGTGTACCCCTGCTTCATCAACTGTGTGTACCCCTGCTTCATCAACTGTGTGTACCCCTGCTTCATCAACTGTGTGTACCCTTGCTTCATCAACTGTGTGTACCCCTGCTTCATCAACTGTGTGTACCCCTGCTTCATCAACTGTGTGTACCCTTGCTTCATCAACTGTGTGTACCCCTGCTTCATCAACTGTGTGTACCCTTGCTTCATCAACTGTGTGTACCCTTGCTTCATCAACTGTGTGTACCCTTGCTTCATCAACTGTGTGTACCCTTGCTTCATCAACTGTGTGTACCCTTGCTTCATCAACTGTGTGTACCCTTGCTTCATCAACTGTGTGTACCCTTGCTTCATCAACTGTGTGTACCCTTGCTTCATCAACTGTGTGTACCCTTGCTTCATCAACTGTGTGTACCCCTGCTTCATCAACTGTGTGTACCCTTGCTTCATCAACTGTGTGTACCCCTGCTTCATCAACTGTGTGTACCCCTGCTTCATCATAAATCCAATCGATCATAAGTCTGAAATCACAACCATCATATCAAAAAACAAATAACATTTAAACGCTTACTAGAGATAAGAAATGAAGGTATAATGTATTTATTTCCGTCATTTCATTTTCATCCTGCCATACCATAGGGTTAAAAACCCCTTGTGGTAGATATGGACGCGTCCAAAGCCATCCATCATAATCAATTCACCAATTCTAACCTCACAATGTAAACCTCTTGCTCTACACCACAGTATTGTAGGTTCACATTCTCCTCTAGACCACACTTTCCCCCTCTTTTCCAGCTATTGCTCCGGTTTCTGCAACCCGAGAGCTGGCTGCCTGTGTGCCCCCCCACCCAACCACCACCCACTACCCCACGACATCACTAACTCGCTGTCGCCAATACATACTGGGCAAGCCACTGGCTACGTCACGTGATGACTCTGTGACCACTGGCGACTGAAGGGCGATGGGGGGGTGGGGGGAGGGGGGGATGATAATGATGGTCCGCTGTAATGATGACCATTTCTTTCCTTACGCCGCTAAACTTTAGCATCGCTGGGATACAATTGGATGGAGAGACTATATGGGTTGATTTCGACCATACTGAGGCATGCAGCGAAACTACCAATTCATTCAGATATCATAATGATTAATAGATTATTATACTGACGGTTTATAGATTGATCGTATTGATCTTATATGCTGTACGGATGAATTATAGAGGGTCGTATTGATCTCAAAAAAGATTCAGAGGTCGTATTGATCTCAAAATAAATTCAGAGGTCGTATTGATCTCAAAATAAATTCAGAGGTCGTATTGATCTCAAAATAAATTCAGAGGTCGTATTGATCTCAAAATAAATTCAGAGGTCGTATTGATCTCAAAAAAAAAATTCAGAGGTCGTATTGATCTCAAAATAAATTCAGATTGCGTTACGTGTCTACAGAGGTCAAATTCACATCCAGTGCCATGTACCTGCGGGACCAAGCTGTCCTTTAAGCTGACAGCTCTGGTCAAAAGCCACAAAGGTCAAGGAGAGGTCAAAATAATCCTCCCCCCCCCCTTGCCAGACTGGGTGACGCTGATTGGATTAGCCACGTGTTCTTTGGACTGACCCAGGTCAAGTCTCCTGCCTTCCTTGTGACAATGAGGACAACCCTACCCCCCCCTCTGGCACACAATGGCCACGCCCAGCATCCGAAAGCATCCTCCCCCGCTGCGTACAATAGCCCCGCCCCCTTCTCCCCACCCGCACAACAATGGCCTCGCCCACCGCCGCCAATAAGGGAGGGAAGGGGGCGAAGGATGGGGGAGGGGGGTGATGTACACCCACACACTGGACATAATACACAAAAACCCACACGTATAGTTAAGCTGTTGGGTTATTAAGAGTTTGGACTCGAGGTGAAAAGGGAGAAAGGGTGACAATGGTGGCTTTAGGGATAAAAGGGAATCTAATCCTGTATTTCACGATACAGGTGTGAGGTGCTTGTGAAATGTCCCAATGGTCGTGTCCATTTACATATTGAATATATGATTTGCATTCTAAATCAGTCATGTAATATATGTATATTATTAATTTTCTTTATACTTCATCGCCGTCTCCCGCTTTAGCGAGGTAGCGCAAGGAAACAGACGAAAGAATGGCCCCAACCCACCCACACATACACATGTATATACATACACGTCCACACACGCACGCACATACACATACATATACTTTTTCGACGTGTACATACATATACATACACAGACATATACGTACACATGTACATATCCATAGTTAGTGCCTTCATCCATTCTCGTCGCCACCTCGCCACACACGAAATAGCATTCCCGCCTCCAACCCCCCCCCCCCCCCATCTCACAGCTAGAGACCGAGTGTGGACGAATATATATATATATATATATATATATATATATATATATATATATATATATATATATATATATATATATATATACTTGTAAAACACTGCAAAAATATAATCAGTTCATGGGGAAATCTAACTTAAAAAAAAAAAATGGTTAGAAAAAATACAGTATCTCTAATTGCTTTCAACAGGTCTACTTAACTACATACACAGACACGTATACTGACCCAAGTTAACTATCCGTAACTACCCGTTCATGCTATACTGACTCAAGGTTAACTATACTTACTATATTGAGAGTAGAAACGACCCTATTGATCCTACAGACTATATTAACAACTATAATATATATATATATATATATATATATATATATATATATATATATATATATATATATATATATATAGACGGATCTGGAACTGCTCCAATTCACACGGTAATTACCATGGCACATTATGTTAATGACCGGAACACACACCCCTTGAATAACCATGTGGGAGGGGGGGTTGGGGGTGGGTTTATATACCTCAGTCGGATAGGTTTATATGGCCCAATTGGAACGATATATATATATATATATATATATATATATATATATATATATATATATATATATATATATATATTATATATTTATATATATATATATATATATATATATATATATATATATATATATATATATACATCCCCTATACAAACACACAGAGACACAGACACAGAGACACACACACATACCCATATATTCTTCATCAGCCACACATCTGGCCTCGCCACCATTCATCTCGCAGCACGGTCAACAATCGCTCTGTGTCCATCGTATTTCATCGGTTAGGATGGGTGGGTTAGGGTGGGTTGGGGTGGGTGGGTTGGGGTGGTGGGTTGGGCGAGCGAGCGACAGCCCCGCGGGGCGGGTAGGGTGGGTAGTGGAGGTCCCCCCCCCCACGCCGTTTGACAGACGGACCAGGCGCACAGTTGGTAATAACTGTAGGTCAGGCTGAAAGCGCCCCGAGGGGCGGGGCGGGGCGGGGCGGGGCGGGGCGGGATGGTATGCCCCCCCTGAACCCACCCACCCACCTCCCACCGTGTACCCCGTGTGTCTATCTGTTGGCCGCGCCGTTTTTTATACTCCTGTATTGTTTCTGTGTCAAATTCCTCCTTTCTATATCTATCTTTCTATCTATCTACACACAGCGCGCGCGCGCGCGCGCAAATAAACACGAGCGGGGAGGGTCGGGGGGGAGGGGGGAAAGGGGGGGTTGTGCACATACATACGTGCATAGGCATCAATATATATATATATATATATATATATATATATATATATATATATATATATATATACGTATATATATTCGTTGCACAGCCGGCCAGACACACACAGACACACACACACACGAAACGCGTACAATTCACATTTGGTACATAACGAAGTTGTGTACTTCACTTCAAACGCAGATCACAACCTGTTCAGTGGCAGCTGAACTGGTGGTGTTGTGTGACGACTATTGGAGTCGGGGGGTTGTAGAAGGAAGGGGGTTGTGTGGGGGGAGGGTTGGGCGAGAGAGAGAGAGAGAGAGAGAGAGAGAGAGAGAGAGAGAGAGAGAGAGAGAGAGAGAGAGAGAGAGAGAGAGAGAGAGAGAGAGAGAGAGAGAGAGGCATATTAATATCAATAATAATAATATCAATACTATCATTGATGATTGTAATGATATTAATAACAACAATAATAATAATAATAATAATAATAATAATAATAATAATAATAGTAATAATGATGATAATATTATCATTACTATTAATAATAATAATAATAATAATAATAATAATAATAATAATAATAGTAATAATGATAATATTATTATTACTATTAATAATAATAATAATAATAATAATAATAATAATAATAATAATAATAATAGTGATAATAGTAATAATAATAATAATAACCAATAATATTAAGAATGTTTACGTGAGGGAAATAACAAAAATATTTATATAAACATGTACCCAAAAAAAATATGTAATGTTAACTTTTATAAACATATCATACAAGGAAATATATATATACACAAAACACATATATATATAAAAATTCACTATAGTCACAATGATCACTTTTACCACACTGAAATGATTTACATATCCATCATGATAATTATAGTGATAATTTCTCCGTTACGATAATCGTATTGATAATTGGCTATAAACATAAATTTTTTTCAGGGAGGATTGAAAAGAAAAAAATTATAAAGTCAAAAAAAAAACCACACATACATAATCTTAAAGAAACCTACATATCAATTCCTCAAACAACGTGGGTATATATATATATATATATATATATATATATATATATATATATATATATATATATATATATATCGCGCCTTCATAGAACATACAAACCTCCAACAGCCAGGATCGAGCCCGGGACCCCTACATATTCCTAAGAATATACTTCATTACACACATATTTGTGATCCTTTCCAAGGTATATATATTTTATTAATTTTCTTATGATTCTTTGTCGCTGTCTCCCGCGTTAGCGAGGTAGCGCAAGGAAACAGACGAAAGAATGGCCCCACCCACATACACATGTTTATACATACACGCACATATACATACCTATACATTTCAACGTATACATACATATACATACACAGACATATACATATATACACATGTACATAATTCATACTGTCTGCCTTTATTCATTCCCATCGCCACCTCGCTACGTATGGAATACCATCCCCCTCCCCCCTCATGTGTGCGAGGTAGCGCTAGGAAAAGACAACAAAGGCCACATTCGTTCACACTCAGTCTCTAGCTGTCAGGTCTCATGTACCGAAACCACAGCTCCCTTTCCACATCCAGGCCCCACAGAACTTTCCATGGTTTACCCCCAGACGTTTCACAAGCCCTGGTTCAACCCACTGACAGCACGTCGACCCCGGTATACCACGGCGTTCCAATTCACTCCATTCCTTGCCCGCCTTTCACCCTCCTGCATGTTCTGGCCCCGATCACTCAAAATCTTTTTCACTCCATCTTTCCACCTCCAATTTGGTCTCCCACTTCTCCTCGTTCCCTCCACCTCCGACACATATATCCTCTTGGTCAATCTTTCCTCACTCATTCTCTCCATGTGCCCAAACCATTTCAAAACACCCTCTTCTGCTCTCTCAACCACACTCTTTTTATTACCACACATCTCTCTTACCCTTTCATTACATACACACACACACACACACACACACACACACACACACACACACATATATATATATATATATATATATGTATATATATATATATATATATATATATATATATATATATATATATATATATATATATATATATATATATATATATATTCCCAGACTGTCATCGGAAACAGCAATTGACAACGGTAGTTTAAACCTCAAACATCGGTGTGGAATATGACCTCTGACCTTTGACCTGGAGTGGGTCAGGTCACCGCAGGTGAGGATAAAAATGGGAGACAATATTTGACCTTGTTGACCACAAGTCGACATGGGAGGGGATGGGGAAGGGTAAGTAGGTAAGATCATGGGGAATGGGGTGGAGAAATTTGGGGTGATAACCAATGGGGTGGAGAAGTTTGGGGAGATAAAAATAATGGGGTGGAGAAATTCGGGAAGTTAAAAATGGGGTGAAGTTTGGGGAGATAAAAATAATGGGGTGGAGAAATTCGGGAAGTTAAACATGGGGTGGAGAAGTTTGGGGAGATAAAAATAATGGAGTTGAGAAATTTGAGGAGATAACAATAATGGGGTGGAGAAATTTTGGAAGTTAAAAATGGGGTGGAGAAGTTGGGGAGACGAAACTAATGGGTGTGGAGAAATTTGGGGAGATAAAAATTTGGGGGTGGAGAAAATTGGAGAATTAAAAATGGGATGGAAAGTGATAGGAAATAAAAAAAAAAAATAAGGGATGAAGAAATTTGGGGAGTAGAAAATATGGGGTGAAGAAATTTGGGAAGTAAAAAATATGGGGGTGGAGAAATGTAGGGAGATACAAAAAAAAAATGAAGTGGAAAAATGTGGGGAGATATAAAAATGGAGTGGAGAAATGTGGGGAGATAAAAAAAATGGGGTGGAAATACTTAGGAAGGAGATGAAAAGTAAAGAGAAAGTGTTAGATTTAAGATAATAATAATAGGCTACACAGATAGTCTAAGCTTGAAGATAGTAGTTTAAGAGTTAGATAAGGTGTTAGATAAGGTGTTAGATAAGGTGTTAGATAAGGTGTTAGATAAGGTGTTAGATAAGGTGTTAGATAAGGTGTTAGATAAGGTGTTAGATAGATAAGGTGTTAGATAGATAAGGTGTTAGATAAGGTGTTTGATAAGGTGTTAGATAAGGTGTTAGATAAGGTGTTAGATAAGGTGTTAGATAAGGTGTTAGATAGATAAGGTGTTAGATAGATAAGGTGTTAGATAAGGTGTTAGATAAGGTGTTAGAGATAATAATTATGGGGGAGCAAATACATAAATATTTATTAATTATGATGGGGAGAGATGGTATTTTGGTGGTAGGTTTTGGTAGAAGAATAGGTTACTAGTAAAGGTTTGTAGTCAGGCGATGTCTAGGCAAAATTGTAGTAATACTAGTAGTGGTAGTAGTAGTAGTAGTAGTAGCAGTAGTAAAGTAGTAGCAGTTACAGTAGCAATAGTAAAGTAGTAGTAGTAGTAGTAGTGATAGTAGTAGCAGTAGTAAAGTAGTAGCAGTTACAGTAGCAATAGTAAAGTAGTAGTAGTAGTAGTAGTAGTAGTAGTAGTAGTAGTAGTAGTAGTAGCAGTAGCAGTAGTAAAGTAGTAGTAGTAGTAGTAGTAGTAGCAGTAGCAGTAGTAAAGTAGTAGTAGTAGTAGTAGTAGTAGTAGTAGTAGTAGTAGTAGTAGTAGCAGTAGCAAAGTAGTAGCAGTTACGGTAGCAGTAGTAAAGTAGTAGTAGCAGTTACAGTAGCAGTAGTAAAGTAGTAGTAGTACTAGTAGCAGTAGCAGTAGTAAAGTAGTAGTAGTAGTAGTGGTAGTAGTAGTAGTCGTAGTACTAGTAGTAGTAGTAGTAGTAGTAGTCGTAGTAGTAGTAGTAGTAGTAGTAGTTCGTAGTAGTAGTAGTAGTCGTAGTAGTAGTAGTAGTCGTAGTCGTAGCAGTAGTAGTAGTAGTAGTCGTAGTAGTAGTTAGTAGTAGTAGTAGTCGTAGTAGTAGTAGTAGTAGTAGTAGTAGTCGTAGTAGTAGTAGTAGTAGTAGTAGTCGTAGTAGTAGTAGTAGTAGTAGTAGTAGTTCGTAGTAGTAGTAGTAGTAGTAGTCGTAGTAGTAGTAGTAGTAGTAGTAGTCGTAGCAGTAGTAGTAGTAGTAGTAGTCGTAGTAGTAGTAGTAGTAGTAGTAGTAGTCGTAGTAGTAGTAGTAGTCTAGTATGTAGTAGTAGTAGTAGTAGTCGTAGGAGTGGAAGTAGTAGTAGTAGTAGTCGTAGTAGTAGTAGTAGTAGTAGTAGTAGTCGTAGTAGTAGTAGTAGTAGTAGTAGTAGTAGTAGTAGTAGTAGTAGCAGTAGCAGTAGTAAAGTAGTAGTAGTAGTAGTGGTAGTAGTAAAGTAGTAGTAGTACTAGTAGCAGTAGCAGTAGTAAAGTAGTAGCAGTTACGGTAGCAGTAGTAAAGTAGTAGTAGTAGTAGTGGTAGTAGTAAAGTAGTAGTAGTACTAATAGCAGTAGCAGTAGTAAAGTAGTAGCAGTTACGGTAGCAGTGGTAAAGTAGTAGTAGTAGTAGTAGTAGTAGCAGTAGCAGTAGTAAAGTAGTAGTAGTAGTAGTAGTAGTAGTAGTAGTAGTAGTAGCAGTAGCAGTAGTAAAGTAGTAGCAGTTACGGTAGCAGTGGTAAAGTAGTAGTAGTAGTAGTAGTAGTAGTAGTAGTAGTAGTAGTAGCAGTAGCAGTAGTAAAGTAGTAGTAGTAGTAGTAGTAGTAGTAGTAGTAGTAGTAGTAGTAGTAGCAGTAGCAGTAGTAAAGTAGTAGTAGTAGTAGTAGTAGTAGTAGTAGTAGTAGTAGTAGTAGTAGTAGCAGTAGCAGTAGTAAAGTAGTAGTAGTAGTAGTGGTAGTAGTAAAGCAGTAGTAGTACTAGTAGCAGTAGCAGTAGTAAAGTAGTAGCAGTTACGGTAGCAGTAGTAAAGTAGTAGTAGTAGTAGTAGTAGTAGCAGTAGTAAAGTAGTAGCAGTTACGGTAGCAGTAGTAAAGTAGTAGTAGTAGTAGTGGTAGTAGTAAAGTAGTAGTAGTACTAGTAGCAGTAGCAGTAGTAAAGTAGTAGCAGTTACGGTAGCAGTAGTAAAGTAGTAGTAGTAGTAGCAGTAGTAAAGTAGTAGCAGTTACGGTAGCAGTAGTAAAGTACTAGTAGCAGTAGCAGTAGTAAAGTAGTAGCAGTTACGGTAGCAGTAGTAAAGTAGTAGTAGTAGTAGTAGTAGTAGTAGCAGTAGTAAAGTAGTAGCAGTTACGGTAGCAGTAGTAAAGTAGTAGTAGTAGTAGTGGTAGTAGTAAAGTAGTAGTAGTACTAGTAGCAGTAGCAGTAGTAAAGTAGTAGCAGTTACGGTAGCAGTAGTAAAGTAGTAGTAGTAGTAGTGGTAGTAGTAAAGTAGTAGTAGTACTAATAGCAGTAGCAGTAGTAAAGTAGTAGCAGTTACGGTAGCAGTGGTAAAGTAGTAGTAGTAGTAGCAGTAGTAAAGTAGTAGTAGTAGTAGTGGTAAAGTAAGGCTACAGGGGACATGATAGGCTGTGTCTGGGCGCTGATACACATCAGCTATACACAGCTATATATACACAGCTATATATACAACTATACACACTTCAGAAAACCCGTGATCTTACAGCACCCCCCCACCCCACCCCACCCCAAAATATAGCAAAACCAGGCTATAATGAGATAGTAACTAGACTATAGCGAGATAAGGCTATAATGATATAGAAAAACCAGGCTATAACAGGACGGAGAAGCTCGCTAACTATGGCTATATATAGTTAGATAGAGAAGTTAAAACTCACGATAAAAAATTTAATAGTCATATCAAGCCATTATATAAATCAGGGCAAAGCATCATTCTTAAATTTGTATATATATATATATATATATATATATATATATATATATATATATATATATATATATATATATATATATTCACAGTCTTGTGAATATGACACCATCATCATCACAACCTTTACGAATGTTGTGATTATAACACCTTTTGGTCAACCACAACACAACAAGAAACGAGATATATATAGATATATATAGATATAGATAGATATAGATACATATAAATGTTAGGCGAGCTTCCGTTTTCTTTCCACCACACACACACCACCACACACACACACACACACACCTTTCCACTTCTCTACCAACAAACTAGGGTTTATAACTGCGAAAATATTAATAAATATAAATGATTATAGGTTAATTATCATCCTAACTTACCTTTCCGTGAGGATAGAGGGCTGAGAGAAGAGTCCAGAGCGGTTAAAACACATCCAAGGCCACGAAATCAGTTGGGGAAAAAAACCTCCGTTTTCGTTTGGCGAAGAAGAAGGAGGAGGAAGGAGGAGGAGGAGGAGGGAGCCGACCATGTCGTTAATTAACGCTTCAAATCGTCGTATCGCGCGACTGACACCGTATTCGCCCCGACGTAGGGAATCTAGAGGTGTCGGAGCGTCGGTCGGTCGCGGAGGGGCACGATTTTCGACGCGTACGTCACCAGAAAACCGGGTTGAAAAGGAGGTAAACACCGAGCACACACACACGACTGCCACGCGCAGGCAGCCATCAACCAATGGTCGAAACTGAATATTTTTTTTTTTTTTATTTCTTATTGGCCGCGTTTGGAACTACTAATGATAGTTAGCTTGTTGGCTTGTTACGAGGTGGTTTGCAGTGGAGGGTAGTGGGTACAGGGTTGTAAGGGGGTGTTTGAAGGGGGTTTTAGTAGGGTTTAAAGAGTATGGGTATAGGAAATGGGTTTAGATGTGGGGTAGCGGGCGTGGGGGGGGGTATATATGTGTGGGGGTATGTGGGAAATGTGTGGGCGTGGGAGATCAGGGCAGGGGGTCTGGGGTAACCTATGGGCGTGGGAAGAGACTTGATAGCAAGTAGGCGTGAACTTAGAAATCAGGAAGGCGTGGGGGGGGGATGGTGTGTTTGTATGGGTGGCGTGTGGATGTGGGAGTGTGAGGGCGTGGGAAAGGTCACACCTGCAGTGTTACCAAGGTCTTGAGAGGAAGGTGGGATAGAAATACTGCCTCCCACCCACCTGTTACCTGTACCCACGCCTTCCTCCCTCCCTCCACCACCTTCCCGCGCGCACCCCTCCTCCGTATACGACACTACCCACGCCCTCTCTCCGTCCGTGTACGACACCGCATACGTCTCTCTCTCCCTTGTTGTACGACACGCCCTGTCTTACTCCCTGTACGACACCACCCACGCCTTCTTCCCTGCCTCCCACACCCTTACTTCCCCTCCCCTTCCACCCTGTACGAACACCACCCACGCCCTGTCTCTTTCTCTCTCTCTCCCTGTACAAAGACATATACATCTCCCTCCCTTCCTACCCATACCCTCCCTTCCTACCCATATCCTCCCTTCCTACCCATACCCTCCCTTCCTACCCATACCCTCCCTTCCTACCCATACCCTCCCTTCCTACCCATACCCTCCCTTCCTACCCATACCCTCTCTTCTACCCATACCCTCCCTTCCTACCCATACCCTCCCTACCCATACCCTCCCTTCCTACCCATACCCTCCCTTCCTACCCATATCCTCCCTTCCTACCCATACCCTCCCTTCCTACCCATACCCTCTCTTCTACCCATACCCTCCCTTCCTACCCATACCCTCCCTTCCTACCCATATCCTCCCTTCCTACCCATACCCTCCCTTCCTACCCATACCCTCTCTTCTACCCATACCCTCCCTTCCTACCCATACCCTCCCCTACCCATACCCTCCCTTCCTACCCATATCCTCCCTTCCTACCCATACCCTCCCTTCCTACCCATACCCTCCCTCCTACCCATACCCTCCCTTCCTACCCATACCCTCCCTTCCTACCCATACCCTCCCTTCCTACCCATACCCTCCCTTCTACCCATACCCTCCCTTCCTACCCATACCCTCCCTTCCTACCCATACCCTCTCTTCTACCCATACCCTCCCTTCCTACCCATACCCTCCCTTCCTACCCATACCCTCCCTTCCTACCCATACCCTCCCTTCCTACCCATACCCTCTCTTCTACCCATACCCTCCCTTCCTACCCATACCCTCCCTTCCTACCCATACCCTCCCCTACCCATACCCTCCCTTCCTACCCATACCCTCCCTTCCTACCCATACCCTCCCTTCCTACCCATACCCTCCCTTCTACCCATACCCTCCCTTCCTACCCATACCCTCCCTTCCTACCCATACCCTCTCTCTACCCATACCCTCCCTTCCTACCCATACCCTCCCTTCCTACCCATACCCTCCCTTCCTACCCATACCCTCCCTTCCTACCCATACCCTCTCTTCTACCCATATCCTCCCTTCCTACCCATACCCTCCCTTCCTACCCATACCCTCCCTTCCTACCCATACCCTCCCTTCCTACCCATACCCTCCCTTCCTACCCATACCTTCCCCTACCCATACCCTCCCTTCCTACCCATACCCTCCCCTAACCATACCCTCCCTTCCTACCCATACCCTCCCTTCCTACCCATACCCTCCCTTCCTACCCATACCCTCCGTTCTACCCACAGCTTTTCCCAGGATCAGGTAAGGGCGAATATGCATGTCTTCGTCCGACATGTTATCTGCTCCTGGGCATTAAAGTCTGACTAAAACTGGGGCATTGCTAAGATGGGCAGGAGGGGGGGGGAGGGGCAGGCCAGGGTGACCGAGGGGGAGTAGTTAGGGGGGAGGGGAAGGAGGGGAAGGAGAGGGGAGAGGGAGGGAGGGGAACTGAGGGTACTGAGGTGGGGGGAGAGGGGGGGAGGGAGAGGGGGAACTGAGGGTACTGAGGTGGGGGGAGAGGGGGGGAGGGAGAGGGGGAACTGAGGGTACTGAGGGTACTGAGGTGGGGGGAGAGAGAGGAGGAGGGAAGGGGGGAAGGGAAGGGGGTGGTACAACCCCCCCTCCCCCTCCCCTCCCCAGGATCGGCAAATGGAGGGGGGGAGGGGGAAGTCGTCTGGAGGGAGAGAGGGGGGGGGGTACACCCCCCTCCCCCTCCCCCTCCCCCTCCTTAAGTCTGGAAGTGGCAGTTACGTGTGAGGTAAACACCTTACCACCCCCCCCCCCCAGCGACCAAACCAACCTCCAACCCCAAACCTCTCTCTCTCTCTCTCTCTCTCTCTCTCTCTCTCTCTCTCTCTCTCTCTCTCTCTCTCTCTCTCTCTCTCAATCATGCATCATCACAGAGTTCAAAGGGGTAGAAAATAGGGACGGGAGGGGGGAAAGGGGGGGTGAAATACCCAGGGGGGGGGACATGTAAGCAAACCCACAAGGGAAATGGGGAGACTGGACTGGGGTAGGAAAAAATGGGTGCGGGAAATTGGATGGGGGTAATTGGAAAAGGGGAAATTGGGATGGTTAATTGGGAGGGGGAAATTGGGATTATTTATTAGGGGAAATTGGGATGGTTAATTGGGAGGGGGAAATTTGGGATTATCTATTGGGGGAAATTGGGATGGTTAATTGGGAGGGGGAATTTGGGATTATTTATTAGGGAAAATTGGGATGGTTAATTGGATGGGAGAAATTGGTATTATTTATTGGTGGGAAAAATTGGGATGGTTAATTGGAAGGGGGAAATTTGGGACTATTAATTGAGGGAAAATTGGGATGGTTAATTGGGAGGGGAAGAAAATTGGGATTATTAATTGAGGGAAAATTGGGATGGTTAATTGGGAGGGGAAGAAAATTGGGATTATTAATTGGGGGAAATTGGGATGGTTAATTGGGAGCGGGAGGAAATTGGTATCATTAATTGGTTGGAAATTGGGATGGTTAATTGGGATACATGAATTACATTTATCGTATCATAAGAGAAATGACCTTACTGATCAACTCTGGGTTGGAATCCACTATATATATATATATATATATATATATATATATATATATATATATATATATATATATATATATATATATATATATATATATATATATATATATATATATATATATATATATGTTCTTCTATCATAATGTATCATCATTTATGTATGATTTTGACTCGTCTCCTTCCCCTTGTGTATGTTGTATTTGGGGTATATGATGAATAGGGTGTTGTATAGTTAGGATGGTGTTGTGGGGGTGGGTAGTTAGGGGTGTGTTGTTGTGGGGGTTAGGGTTGTGTTGTGAGGGTTAGTTAGGGTTGTGTTGTTGTGGTGGGTTTAGTTAGGGTTTTGTTGTAGGGGTTAGTTAGGACTGTGTTGTTGTGGGAGTTAGTTTGGACTGTGTTGTTGTGGACCTTCCCAGGGGCCATATTGGTCCACTGACCTTCCCAGGGGCCATATTGGTCCACTGACCTACCCAAGGGACATATTGGTCCACTGACCTACCCAAGGGACATATTGGTCCACTGACCTACCCAAGGGACATATTGGTCCACTGACCTACCCAAGGGACATATTGGTCCACTGACCTTCCCAGGGGCCATATTGGTCCACTGACCTTCCCAGGGGCCATATTGGTCCACTGACCTACCCAAGGGACATATTGGTCCACTGACCTACCCAAGGGACATATTGGTCCACTGACCTACCCAAGGGACATATTGGTCCACTGACCTACCCAAGGGACATATTGGTCCACTGACCTTCCCAGGGGACATATTGGTCCACTGACCTTCCCAGGGGACATATTGGTCCACTGACCTTCCCAGGGGACATATTGGTCCACTGACCTACCCAGGGGACATATTGGTCCACTGACCTTCCCAGGGGACATATTGGTCCACTGACCTACCCAAGGGACATATTGGTCCACTGACCTACCCAAGGGACATATTGGTCCACTGACCTACCCAAGGGACATATTGGTCCACTGACCTTCCCAGGGGACATATTGGTCCACTGACCTTCCCAGGGGACATATTGGTCCACTGACCTTCCCAGGGGACATATTGGTCCACTGACCTTCCCAGGGGACATATTGGTCCACTGACCTACCCAAGGGACATATTGGTCCACTGACCTTCCCAGGGGACATATTGGTCCACTGACCTTCCCAGGGGACATATTGGTCCACTGACCTACCCAAGGGACATATTGGTCCACTGACCTTCCCAGGGGACATACTGGTCCACTGACCTTCCCAGGGGACATATTGGTCCACTGACCTTCCCAGGGGACATACTGGTCCACTGACCTTCCCAGGGGACATATTGGTCCACTGACCTTCCCAGGGGACATACTGGTCCACTGACCTACCCAGGGGACATATTGGTCCACTGACCTTCCCAGGGGACATATTGGTCCACTGACCTACCCAGGGGACATATTGGTCCACTGACCTTCCCAGGGGACATATTGGTCCACTGACCTTCCCAGGGGCCATATTGGTCCACTGACCTACCCAAGGGACATATTGGTCCACTGACCTACCCAAGGGACATATTGGTCCACTGACCTACCCAAGGGACATATTGGTCCACTGACCTACCCAAGGGACATATTGGTCCACTGACCTACCCAAGGGACATATTGGTCCACTGACCTACCCAAGGGACATATTGGTCCACTGACCTACCCAAGGGACATATTGGTCCACTGACCTTCCCAGGGGACATATTGGTCCACTGACCTTCCCAGGGGACATATTGGTCCACTGACCTTTCCAGGGGACATATTGTCATAGTAGGTCCTGATTTATGACCTCTGGGCATCCCCACCCCCCCCCCCCTTCCTTAAGTTCTGTCGTCGACTGGCCAAGTTCGATTCTCTGTGAATTTATATATATAAATATATACATGTAATGTATATAGGAAGGTCGTATATTTCAAAGCACAATAGAGCATCTAACATAACTGGAAAATATCATATAATATGCTTAGACACAAGTCCTGCCTAGAACGAGCCATGTATATAAATCTTGAATTTATATGAGATGTATATTTACGACAAATCTATCTGTAAGAAGATATATGAATATCTGCTCTTATAGGAGAGCTTATATAAACTATATTGAAAATGTATTATATAGTTATTGCAAATAAGTGAGATATTGACGTATGCTTATTTATATAACAAACTGGTTCTCTATAAACAGTATAGAATTTATATACATTATAGACGGAACGTTTCACAAAGGAGAAGTGAGGTATATAAATCTACTTAACATATATATATATATATATATATATATATATATATATATATATATATATATATATATATATATTTATCTATCTATTTCTATTATATTTAATCGCCGTCTCCCGCGTTAGCGAGGTAGCGCAAGGAAACAGACTAGAAATGGCCCAACCCACCCACATACACATGTCTATATATATAAACGCCCACACACGCACATACACACACATATACATTTTAACGTATACATACATATACATACACAGACATATACATATATACACATGTACATATCCATATATATGTATATAGAACTAGTGTAATAGTATTATATATAAATCGAAAAATATGTATCAAAAGCGTGCAGTTACAGTCTCGTTGGCATATGTATATAGAAATTGTTCAGTAAATACATAGAAATGGTTTCGTTATGTAAATCGTTTTTTCCTCCTAAAGTAAGAGTGTACATATAGAAAATATTATGTTATGAAAGATTCAGCACAGGTCGAGTACCTTTATATATATATATATATACATCTATATACATTCTCTCCCCCCTCCCTCCCCTCTCCTCTCCTCCCTCCCCCCCCCCCCCCCCCCCCCCCCCCCTCCCGTGAAATATGTGAACAGACCCAAGCATGAATATTGGATGACTCTCAACAAATGCATTTTATATAAGAGAGATATGTTGTACGTGGGGGTGGTGGAGGCTCATCTCTCTCTCTCTCTCTCTCTCTCTCTCTCTCTCTCTCTCTCTCTCTCTCTCTCTCTCTCTCTCTCTCTCTCTCTCTCTCTCTCTCTCTCTCTCATACGCACGCGACCGTGGACAAATACGCACGATCTGTGTACACATTGACACACATAAAATGCGTACGCGTACATATATATATATATATATATATATATATATATATATATATATATATATATATATATATATATATATATATATATATATATATATATATATATATATATGTGTGTATATATATATATATATATATATATATATATATATATATATATATATGTGTGTATATATATATATATATATATATATATATATATATATATATATATATATATATATATATATATATATATATATTGACGTTTTGAGATGAAAAATGGTTATTACTACAGTGGATGTTTAGTTCCGGGACAAATAATTACAGTGTGGCAAAATGCCTCCTTTCCCCCCCCCCCCCCTTCACCTCCCATCCATTATAAGTCTGGGTTGTAGAATCATAACCTTATATGACCTTAGCGAGGTCATTGGGCAAGTTCTAAGCATGCAGACGACCCTGCCCTTCACCACACCTCGTAGTCTAACGAGCCAATTAGGGCCGAAGCCAGTCAATAATTACCCTTATCATTTCCAAACACCCCCCTTCCCGCCCCCCCTCCTCCTGCCCCTCCCCCCCCCCTCTCCCGGCCCCCCCCCTCCCCTTACCTCGGGCGGCAACGCTCACACAATTAACATTGTTGACGTGGTCGACCTGTTTTGACCCACCTCCCCTTTTGAGCTACGTCTTAGAGGGTTTGCCATGTCATTCCCTGGCGCGTGTCTCTCTCTCTCGTCAGCAGAGAGGGTCTGTGTGTGTGTGTGTGTGTGTGTGTGTGTGTGTGTGTGTGTGTGTGTGTGTATGTGTGTGTGTGTGTGTGTGTGTGTGTACAAGCAATAGCCTCCATTTGACCCACCTCGAGAGGCTGGAGGCAGTGAGGCGGGCGTGGGGCGTGGGCGTGGGGATGAAGGGCTAGGGAGATGGAAGGGTGGAGGACGAAGGGTTAAAAAAAAAAATAGAAAAAGAAAAAAAGAAAAATTAGTCGACCAGTCAGTGCGATGGTCCTGAGTGGCTGGTTGATGATGACCTGTCCGCCAATCAGACATCAAGGGAACCCGTCCTTGACGTGTTTTAATCAGGTCAATACTCCAAGATGGTCAATAGCCACTTGGCTCCGTGAGATTAATCTATATAATCATCTAAGTGATTACAATAGTGAGAGATATATATAATCTCTTTTTTTTTTTCCTATCTCTCTTCTTCTTCCTATCTAATATCTTCCACATAGAGCCAAGGGTAATTGTCCTATCAGAAAATGCTGGTATGGTAATTAGGCTTGACCCTTTCGGTCATGTTATTTTTTTTTTGGGGGGGGGGTGAGGGGGTGTCTTTGTAAAGCATTGTAACGCTATTGAAGTCATATTGCCCTTTTAGGGAGGCTAGTGGTGGTCATATTGCCCTATTGGGAGGCTAGTGGTGGTCATATTGCCCTTTTGGGGGGCCTAGTGGTGGTCATATTGCCCTATTGGGAGGCTAGTGGTGGTTATATTGCCCTATTGGGAGGCTAGTGGTGGTCATATTGCCCTATTGGGAGGCTAGTGGTGGTTATATTGCCCTATTGGGAGGCTAGTGGTGGTCATATTGCCCTATTGGGAAGCTAGTGGTGGTTATATTGCCCTATTGGGAGGCTAGTGGTGGTCATATTGCCCTATTGGGAGGCTAGTGGTGGTCATATTGCCCTTTTGGGAAGCCTAGTGGTGGTCATATTGCCCTTTTGGGGGGCCTAGTGGTGGTCATATTGCCCTATTGGGAGGCTAGTGGTGGTTATATTGCCCTATTGGGAGGCTAGTGGTGGTCATATTGCCCTATTGGGAGCCTAGTGGTGGTCATATTGCCCTATTGGGAGGCTAGTGGTGGTTATATTGCCCTATTGGGAGGCTAGTGGTGGTCATATTGCCCTATTGGGAGCCTAGTGGTGGTCATATTGCCCTATTGGGAGGCTAGTGGTGGTCACATTGCCCTATTGGGAGGCTAGTGGTGGTCACATTGCCCTATTGGGAGGCTAGTGGTGGTCATATTGCCCTATTGGGAGCCTAGTGGTGGTCATATTGCCCTATTGGGAGGCTAGTGGTGGTCATATTGCCCCTCTGGGGGACTAGATACGGCCGTGTGTGTGTGTGTGTGTGTGTGTGTGTGTGTGTGTGTGTGTGGATGACCATTATGCTTCTGTCTGGGGTCCAGAAGGAGCATAATGCTGCCGTCTGGGGCCTAGAAGGAGCATTATGCTGCTGTCTGGGGCCCAGAAGGAGCATTATGCTGCTGTCTGGGGCCCAGAAGGAGCATTATTCTGCTGTCTGGGGCCCAGAAGGAGCATAATGCTGCCGTCTGGGGCCTAGAAGAAGAGAAGGAGCATAATGCTGCTGTCTGGGGGTCCAGAAGGAGCATTATGCTGCTGTCTGGGGCCCAGAAGGAGCATTATGCTGCTGTCTGGGGCCCAGAAGGAGCATTATGCTGCTGTCTGGGGCCCAGAAGGAGCATAATGCTGCTGTCTGGGGGCCCAGAAGGAGCATTATGCTGCAGTCTGGGGCCCAGAAGGAGCATAATGCTGCTGTCTGGGGTTCAGGAGGACCATTATGCTTCTGTCTGGGGGCCCAGAAGGAGCATTATGCTGCTGTCTGGGGCCCAGAAGGAGCATTATGCTGCTGTCTGGGGCCCAGAAGGAGCATTATGCTGCTGTCTGGGGCCCAGAAGGAGCATTATTCTGCTGTCTGGGGCCCAGAAGGAGCATAATGCTGCTGTCTGGGGGCCCAGAAGGAGCATTATGCTGCAGTCTGGGGCCCAGAAGGAGTATAATGTTGCTGTCTGGGGTTCAGGAGGACCATTATGCTTCTGTCTGGGGGCCCAGAAGGAGCATTATGCTGCTGTCTGGGGCCCAGAAGGAGCATTATGCTGCTGTCTGGGGCCCAGAAGGAGCATTATTCTGCTGTCTGGGGCCCAGAAGGAGCATAATGCTGCAGTCTGGGGTTCAGGAAGGAGCAATATGTCTCCCCCTTCCTCTCCACTTACAGAGGTGCGGTAGGGGACAATATGTACTCTCCCTCCCCTCAGGTCTGGGCCACTATGTCCCCTCCGGCTAGGACAATATGTCCGTCCCTCGTCTGGGGACATCATCTCCCCCTCCCCTCGAATCGTCACAGCCCAACCACCACCACTCCCTATTGGGATCAATGTGTCCTCTCCACTCCCACTCCCACTCCCCTAAACCCTAAACCCACTCCATCCCCCTAAATGTCCCCTCCCCACTTTCCTCTCCTCTCCCCTTCCCCTGGGAGAATACTATAGCCAACTAACTTAATCGTTAACTATCGTTGACCCTCGTGTTGTTTATCTCAAATATTGTCCATGATTTGGCCCTCTGGGTAAGCACATACACAAATAAAAGACTTCAAGTCCAGGGCAAACAAAGCTGTAGAAATGAATTGTTTTTTATCATACTGTCAACAGATATGAGAGATAACATCACAAACATATGCTTCTCATGTTGCCCAGCTACCAACGCCAGAATATATATATATATATATATATATATATATATATATATATATATATATATATATATATATATATATATATATATATTCCTGTGAGTCCATGGGAAATATTAAAGACGATAAGTTCCCAAGTGCACTTTCGTGTAATAATCACATCATCAGGGGAGACACAAGAGAGAAATATGACAGTCAGTTGATATACATCGAAGAGACGAAGCTAGGACGCCCTTTGGTAAACATGCGATTGTCCATATATATATATATATATATATATATATATATATATATATATATATATATATATATATATATATATCCTCTTATGATGTGATTATTACACGAAAGTGCACTTGGGAACTAATCGTGTTTCATCTGCCCGTGGACTCACGGGAATATATATATATATGATATAGTATGATATGATATGAGAATGCGGTCTTTCTTCGTCTGTCCCTGGCGCTACTCAATAACATGGGAAACGGCAGGCAAGGTATGATATATAATATAGTATAACAAAATATAAGATACTATATTATCCCTGGGGATAGGGGAGAAAGAATACTTGCCACGTATTCCCTGCGTGTCGTAGAAGGCGACTAAAAGTGGGAGGGAGCTGAGGGGGCTGGAAATCATCCCCTCCTGTATTACTTTCCAAAAGATGGAACAGACCAAGGAGCCAAGTGAGGACGCTGCCTCACTCACGCGGGAAATGGCGAACGTGTATGAAAGGTAATATGATCGTAATTACATTGAACATGACAGCATAATGAAGTCTGAAATATTCCATGTTAGCGAATTCATAACAACATTTAACCGCATAGGACAAAGAAATATCAAAAATATCAAAAAAAATAGACGAAATTACATTGAAATAAACGAAATTACATTGGAATAGACGAAATTACATTGGATTAAACGTAATCATATTGAAATAGACGAAATTACAGTTGAGTAGACGAAATTACATTGGAGTAGACGAAATTACTTTGAAATAGACGAAATTACATCGAAATAGACGAAATTACATTGGAATAGACGAAAATACATCGAAATAGACGAAATTACATTGGAATAGACGAAATTACATTGTTACAGAAGAAATTACATTGAAATAGACAAAATTACATTGAAATAGACGAAATCTCATTGGAGTAGACGAAATTACATTGAAATAGACGAAATTACATTGAGGTAGACGAAATTACATTGGAATAGACGTAATTATATTGAAATAGACGAAATTACATTGGAGCAGACGAAATTACATTGAGATAGACAAAATTACACTGAACCCAACAAGCCTGTACGAGGCCCTTGTGAATTACGTCGCTTTGACAAGTAATTCGAAGGAATCCCTCGTCATAACGATACATGTAATTAATACAATCGTTATTGCCCTCGTTGTGAGATGGAGTGGTCGTTGACCTGAGGTGGGAAAGGTCAGGTGGGAGTGCTCGGGTGGAATTTGAGGTCAGATATGTGGAAACACACCCCCACAATGACCCCCCTCCCATTTTCTCCCACGGTGATAAAACGAGGGAAAATTATATTGTAGAAAAATCTCAGTAATTACATTTAGTCGCTGTGTATTCCATGTTTACAATGTAGAAGCTGTATGACTCTTGTATGTGGTTGTAGTAAAGAATACAGTAATGTGTTTAGAATATACAACAAGCGTGAGTCTTTATACAACGGTAAACAACTAAAGAATTTAGGAGTTCTGTAGAGGGAACACACACACACACACACACACACACACTCACTTGCATTTTCTGTGTGGTTACTTTTACACTGCGTTTTCTGTATGATTACATTTTCTTTTTCTCTGAACAACGTAATCTTTGGGGGGGGGGGGAAAGGGGGTGTGTGGGGAGGGGGGGTCTCCTCTTACAAGGCTCCTATGTCTTGAACATTATCTATTACCATATAACTCTTGAACATTATCTATTACTATATAACTCTTGAACATTATCTATTACCATATAACTCTTGAACATTATCTATTACCATATAACTCTTGAACATTATCTATTACTATATAACTCTTGAACATTATCTATTACCATATAACTCTTGAACATTATCTATTACCATATAACTCTTGAACATTATCTATTACCATATAACTCTTGAACATTATCTATTACCATATAACTCTTGAACATTATCTATTACCATATAACTCTTGAACATTATCTATTACCATATAACTCTCGAACATTATCTATTGCCATATAACTCTTCTATTATTACATTACTGTCCACAATCGATTACATTTTTCAATCAAGTGAATTCCATTTATCTAACCAGTTCTGCAGTGGTGTTCGATTACTGCATCGCTTCCCTTTCTTTTCTTAATCTAAAGAGCTTGTTTAATGACATATTATGTTGTTCTCTGGTTGTTCTATCCCTTAAGTTATTCAAAGAACTAAGTTCATCATCCACGAGGTGGTCTACACAACGGAATTTATATATATATATGTATATGTAAACATTTACCGAAATATGATACGCTGGAAAATATGTATCGGTATCCATGCTTCGAATCTAATTCAAAATAACGTAATATAACAACTCAAATTACACATATACGAACAACATTTCGAAGTGTAGTTAATACTATAGTCATCTACGATAGATAGATATCCCAGGAGGGTAATATTTCACCCCCCCCATAAACCCCCCCCGGTAGATATTTACCACTTGATATTTCCAGCCGACTTGGAATGTAAACAAAAACATTGGCTGTGGCGAGCACATGGTGTCTGCTCCTCCTCCTCCTCCTCGGAGCTGGGTGAGCGATAGTGATATTTGACCTGTGTTTCACGCCGAACTGACGAGCCGGGACCGGAATGGCCTAGTGCAATTAAAACGGGGGTCATTAACGCGTGATGACGTATCCTTCCGCCAATCACGGCGGCCACACGTGTAAGAGGAAGAAAGAGAAAAGAATTGGATTGCCTGCCTGGTTGATTGGTGGGTTGGCTGGTTGCTGAAGAAGACGAGGTAAGAAGATGGTCATTTATAATAACCTATTTATTGGTGTCATTTATCATTATAGGTCTATTCTTTTCCTTCTTGGTTCTACTACGTTAGTTGGGGAATGAAATCGTCGTTTTGATATCACGATTGAAACGAGAGGAATGGTAATTAAATAGATTTTTCCTTATTTATTTATCTTATCTTTTCGTTTCTATAAACGCCTGATGACGTGGCCCATCCCGTGGCTGGTGATTAAACTCCAATTGGCCAATTGGGAGAGAAGAAAATTAGGCGAACAAGGCGATCTGTAATATATATATAGACGTTTACTAATGATGAATGAAGAATTTATATCAATGTCTATGGTTATTTTTTTTAGATTTGGATCTTGAGGTTGTTTAAGTGTGGATATAGATATATAAATTGGGTTATTTGGCCTTTGCCTGTTGTTGCTTGAAACCATAGCCTAGCCCCATAATGTATATATATATATATATATATATATATATATATATATATATATATATATATATATACATATCGTTATATGGTCTGTATTTAAGAAGTGGTATATGGATGGCACCAGTGGAGGGCATTAACAACGTAACGAGCGTCTTGGATGCCTAATTGACGGTCAAATTACAAATTGCCATCCATCATGTCCGGTTGTTGGCGGTGAGGGATATGACGGGAAGATTTTGGCGAGGGTTTTAAATTTACGATCAAGGATCCGTGATATTTTTGGCCCGTGATGTAAACGTGAAATTTTAAGTAGCGTAAAGACTTGTGCTATGTTGATATCCAGTAAATAACTAAAATGAAATGAATGGTGTATATATATATATATATATATATATATATATATATATATATATATATATATATATATAAGTAAGTTTGAATGGAGAAAAACTGGAGGAAGTAAAGTGTTTTAGATATCTGGGAGCGGATCTGGCAGCGGATGGAGCCATGGAAGCGGAAGTGGATCATAGGGTGGGGGAGGGGGCGAAAATCCTGGGAGCCTTGAAGAATGTGTGGAAGTCGAGAACATTATCTCGGAAAGCAAAAATGGGTATGTTTGAAGGAATAGTGGTTCCAACAATGTTGTATGGTTGCGAGGCGTGGGCTATGGATAGAGTTGTGCGCAGGAGGGTGGATGTGCTGGAAATGAGATGTTTGAGGACAATGTGTGGTGTGAGGTGGTTTGATCGAGTAAGTAACGTAAGGGTAAGAGAGATGTGTGGAAATAAAAAGAGCGTGGTTGAGAGAGCAGAAGAGGGTGTTTTGAAATGGTTTGGTCACATGGAGAGAATGAGTGAGGAAAGATTGACCAAGAGGATATATGTGTCGGAGGTGGAGGGAACGAGGAGAAGTGGGAGACCAAATTGGAGGTGGAAAGATGGAGTGAAGAAGATTTTGTGTGATCGGGGCCTGAACATGCAGGAGGGTGAAAGGAGGGCAAGGAATAGAGTGAATTGGATCGATGTGGTATACCGGGGTTGACGTGCTGTCAGTGGATTGAATCAGGGCATGTGAATCGTCTGGGGTAAACCATGGAAAGCTGTGTAGGTATGTATATTTGCGTGTGTGGACGTGTATGTATATACATGTGTATGGGGGTGGATTGGGCCATTTCTTTCGTCTGTTTCCTTGCGCTACCTCGCAAACGCGGGAGACAGCGACAAATAAAAAAAAAAAAAAAAAAAAAAAAAAAAAAAATATATATATATATATATATATATATATATATATATATATATATATATATATATATATATATATCTATGTGTGTGTGTATGTGTGTGTTTGTATATGTGTATTTGTATGTGTGTGTGTGTGTGTGTGTGTGTGTGTGTGTGTTCAACTATTTATTCTTGTGTCATCTTTACTTGATCATTCTTTCTGATATTGATTTGGGTTGATGATCGCCTATGTGTGTTATTTGATAAAAGTTAATTGTGGGACAAACGAAAGATACTTAGCATATAGCAATTAAAACGGATTTAATGACGGTGCGAATGGCATAATAAGTTGAGGTGTACAATGTGATTGGGCTGTTAAGTTGTCTATAGGGTAAATCCTAGTCATGACGGTGATTGGCGATCGTATATATATATATATATATATATATATATATATATATATATATATATATATATATATATATATATATATAGTTTTATATATAGTTTTTGGATTGTCCAGAATCTGTGGCGAAGGAAAGGTGATTTTTTTTTTTTGCTGTCGTGTTTGGAATTTTAATACAAAAAAACTTTATGAATTGTGTAAAGTCTCCATGAAACATGTAATGTTGTAAATGGCGTCCGAGCTACGTCTCTTCGTTGTATATCAACTGACTGTTATATTTCTCTCTTGTGTCTCCCATGATGATGTGATTATGGCACGAAAGTGCACTTGGGAACTTATCGTGTTTTATTTCCCCCGTGAACTCATAGGAATATATATATATATATATATATATATATATATATATATATATATATATATATATATATATATGTATATATATATATATATATAAAGTTTTTGTAAGCATTTCTCAGAAAAATTGTGATAAATATAGTCACGGTACACCATAAGTATTACATAAAATTACATGTCTGACGGAGTGTCTGGTGTAGTTTGTCTGGTTAATTACGTGTCATTAAGTAGTTACGATGGTGTAGAAACAAAGAAGAGAGAGAGAAAAAAAAAATGAAAAAAAAAACACGGGGGACACATGAAAAGTGAGACAATGGAAGACATTAATAAAAGAAGAAAAAAAAGATTATGAAAAGAAATAAGAAAGCTATCCAGGAAAGAAAACGGAGGGAAGGAATGAGTCTTAACTACTGTTATCACACTCTTTAGTCTTTTCCCGGGACATCTTATACGCTGTTATTAACGCAAGGAACATGGCATAGTGACAGACAACGAGCGTATACGCAATTACGACGACTCGAAACGTGGAAAAAAGTGACAGGAGAAAGTAGCGCAATCCATTTTTTTTTTTGTTGATATTCATCTTTGATCATCACATGTACAAATGGTACAGAGTTCCTCGTCAACACATCAAGATTTTGAGAAAATATATATATATATGTACACACCTTGGACGTGGGGATATGTGACGGATATAGAACATATACAGGATGGGCAAGGATTGATCTGTATGCCTTTATGAATATAGATATATAGAATGGATATAGATATCTGTTATATATATATATAGATGTTGAACATTGATGGATGCTATGTTGAACACACATATATATAGATGTTCTTGGCTCTCGGTGTTAGTTGAAACAAATTGCTACGTATAATTAAGGGGATTTGGTCTTTATTGTGGAATTGGTTATATTATAGTGGTGATGATGATGGCCTATAGAAATGTTACGATAAAATCACGAATTGGCATCGAGTCCCGTATGCGTTTGGGGGGGGGGGGGGGGGTAAAGTTCAAGGGGTCAAATTTGACTTGATTTTTTTTAAAATAAGTTCCGATACATTTTCGATGGTAATGTAGATTATAATTGCGAATCAATTATAATGATAATCAAAACGAATTAGATCAATGTTTAGATATATTACTTAGGAGCGTAATTCAGGCTTTACGATTATTATAAAATAGCTAAAAATAAAACTTTGAAAATGTAAACATTTAACACAATCGTACTGAAATTTAAATTTAAATTCGTACTGAAATTAGAATTTAAATTCGTACTGAAAAAAATTTAGATTTAGACTGCTCTTTTGTTGTGATGTTTTGTTTATGTATAGATATTATGTTTATTAAAGTTGTCCTGTTTAAAATTTTTTAGAGTCGAGATGAAAATTATGTTATAACAAGGTAAGTATAATGTCCCATTATTTTTTTTTTTTTACGTTTAAATTTTTTATATATCACGTTTCAATTTAAATTGTGTCATGGTCAAAATAATGAGATTAAAATGTACCTCTATTTTTTTGTTTTTTGTTTTCTGTGCTGGCTTTTGGTGTGCATGGCATAGCATGTTTTTAACTAGGTTGTATTTATAATATGGTCTTGTCATATTCTTGTACTTCTTTTCATAATCCAAGGGTATTGTAGCGTGGAAACCTTTTGTCTGTGCATTATAGAACAAAGAACATGGGAAGGTGAGGAAATAATAGCCCTAAATATGTTAGGGTGAACTTGTCTAATTCTGCGAGTGAAATTTGATTTTGATTTTGGTCTAGTGATGTGTTTGGGTGTTTGTGAGTGTAAAGTTGGTATATTGGCTTCCTTATGATGTATATCGACTTCTAATTAATATTCATCGAAGGGTTACGTAAATACTGACTTTTCATCAATATTCATCGAAGTTTTTTGTTTTATGTTTTGTTTTTATCATAACATTTAAGGTTCTATGCTTTTTCTCTATATCAATATATCATCAATACGGGCATAGATATACGAGATTGTCCTTCCCTTCTCTCGTTTTGAATTAGATAGGATTACAGCACTGTAGTTACGCCTACTTCAGGGGCAATTTTGATGTTACATGGGCAATTCTGATGTTACATGGGCAGTTCTGATGTTACATGGGCAATTTTGATGTTACATGGGCAGTTCTGATGTTACATGGGCAATTTTGATGTTACATGGGCAGTTCTGATGTTACATGGGCAATTTTGATGTTACATGGGCAGTTCTGATGTTACATGGGCAATTTTGATGTTACATGGGCGTATAGATTTTGACTGATGGCGTTGGAAGGGAAGCGGGCGATAGATTGGGTTATGGGGGGGGGGGGGGTTGCCTGGATGTGGAAAAGGGAGCTGTGGTTTCGGTGCATGACACATGATAGCTAGTGACTGCTGAGTGTGAACGAATGTGGCCTTTGCTGTCTTTTTTTCTGGCGCTACCTCGCGCGCGTTGGGAGGACAAGGGGGGGGGGGAGGGGTGTTGTTGCCATTTCAAGTGTGGCGGGGTGGGGACGGGAATGGATGAAGGCAGCAAGTATGAATAGGTACATGTGTATATATGTATATGTCTGTGTATGTATATGTGTGTATACGTTGAAATGTATAGGTACGTATATGTGCGTATGTGTGTGGGCGTTTATGTATATACATGTGTATGTGGGTGGGTTGGTGGGCCATTCTTTCGTCTGTTTCTTTGCGCTACCTCGCTAACGCGGGAGACAGATGAAAGAAGACCCCACCAGATATATATATATATATATATATATATATATATATATATATATATATATATATATATATATATACGTCCGGGCCTAGGACGTAGGTGGATTTCAGACTATGTTAGCCTATTATATAGCTAGGATAGAGGTTAGGTTAGCTAGGCTGGGATAGACCGTAAGCTTAACCAAATAAGGTACGAAAGGCGAGGTCAACTTGGGGCTAGACATGGTTGGCCTCTTACTAAACAAGCTTTAAGATAGTTTGATAGGATGTAAGATAGATTAATAAGCTTAGTATAGATTAACTTATATAGCCTAAGTCAAGCTTAGAATAGATTAACTTATATAGCCTAAGTCAAGCTTAGTATAGATTAACTTATATAGCCTAAGTCAAGCTTAGTATAAGATTAACTTATATAGCCTAAGTCAAGCTTAGATTAACCTATATAGCCTAAGTCAAGCTTAGATTAACCTATATAGCCAAAGTCAAGCTTAGTATAAGATTAACTTATATAGCCTAAGTCAAGCTTAGATTAACCTATATAGCCAAAGTCAAGCTTAGTATAGATTAACTTATATAGCCAAAGTCAAGCTTAGATTAACCTATATAGCCAAAGTCAAGCTTAGTATAAGATTAACCTATATAGCCAAAGTCAAGCTTAGATTAACCTATATAGCCAAAGTCAAGCTTAGTATAAGATTAACTTATATAGCCTAAGTCAAGCTTAGATTAACCTATATAGCCAAAGTCAAGCTTAGTATAGATTCACATATATAGCCTAAGTCAAGCTTAGTATAGATTAACTTATATAGCCTAAGTCAAGCTTAGATTAACTTATAGCCTAAGTCAAGCTTAGTATAGATTAACATATATAGCCTAAGTCAAGCTTAGATTAACCTATATAGCCAAAGTCAAGCTTAGTATAGATTAACTTATATAGCCAAAGTCAAGCTTAGATTAACCTATATAGCCAAAGTCAAGCTTAGTATAAGATTAACCTATATAGCCAAAGTCAAGCTTAGTATAAGATTAACTTATATAGCCTAAGTCAAGCTTAGATTAACCTATATAGCCAAAATCAAGCTTAGTATAGATTAACTTATATAGCCTAAGTCAAGCTTAGATTAACCTATATAGCCAAAGTCAAGCTTAGTATAAGATTAACTTATATAGCCTAAGTCAAACTTAGATTAACCTATATAGCCAAAGTCAAGCTTAGTATAAGATTAACCTATATAGCCTAAGTCAAGCTTAGTATAAGATTAACTTATATAGCCTAAGTCAAGCTTAGATTAACCTATATAGCCAAAGTCAAGCTTAGTATAGATTCACATATATAGCCTAAGTCAAGCTTAGTATAGATTAACTTATATAGCCTAAGTCAAGCTTAGATTAACCTATATAGCCTAAATCAAGCTTAGGATAGATTAACGTATATAGCCTAAGTCAAGCTTAGATTAACCTATATAGCCTAAATCAAGCTTAGATTAACTTATAGCCTAAGTCAAGCTTAGTATAGATTACTTATATAGCCTAAGTCAAGCTTAGATTAACTTATAGCCTAAGTCAAGCTTAGTATAGATTCACTTATATAGCCTAAGTCAAGCTTAGATTAACTTATAGCCTAAGTCAAGCTTAGATTAACTATATAGCCTAAGTCAAGCTTAGTATAGATTCAAATATATAGCCTAAGATCAAACTTAGATTAACTTATAGCCTAAGTCAAGCTTAGATTAACTTATAGCCTAAGTCAAGCTTAGTATAGATTCACTTATATAGCCTAAGTCAAGCTTAGATTAACTTATAGCCTAAATCAAGCTTAGATTAACTTATAGCCTAAGTCAAGCTTAGTATAGATTCACTTATATAGCCTAAGTCAAGCTTAGATTAACTTATAGCCTAAGTCAAGCTTAGGGTAACTTAGTTTATGCTTTTGCTAGGCGAGGCAAGGCTAAGCTTAGCTGTCCTTATCTGTCATTGTGCCTCCTAGGACAGTGTTTGGCTAGGTGTATCGGGCCAAGGAGACGAGCCAGCTATGATCAGGTGAGATTAGGTAGGCTAGGCGAGGCATGAATTGCCTCTTAGTGAGTGTAGACGAGGCATTAAGTGCCTCTCAGTGAGTCTTATTAAGCGAGGCATGAATTACCCTCTCAGTGAGTCTTAGTAAGCGAGGCATGAATTGCCTCTCAGTGAGTCTTATAAAGCGAGGCATGAATTACCCTCTCAGTGAGTCTTAGTAAGCGAGGCATGAATTGCCTCTCAGTGAGTGTAGACGAGGCATTAAGTGCCTCTCAGTGAGTCTTATTAAGCGAGGCATGAATTATCCTCTCAGTGAGTCTCAGTAAGCGAGGCATGAATTGCCTCTCAGTGAGTCTAATTAAGCGAGGCATTGACTGCCTCTCTGTGACTCTAATTAAGCGAGGCAATGACTGCCTCTCAGTGAGTCTTAATAAGCGAGGCATTGACTGCCTCTCAGTGAGTGTAGATGAGGCATTAAGTGCCTCTCAGTGAGTCTAATCAAGCGAGGCATTGACTGCCTCTCAGCGACTCTTAATAAACGAGGCATTGACTCCATCTCAGTGAGTTTAGGCGAGGCATTGAGTATCTCTCAAGGGAGAAGTAGTCTTAACAAGGCATTGACTGCCTCTCAGCGAGTCTGATTAAGCGAGGCATTCGTTGCCTCTCAGTGTGGCAGTTAGACATGCATTGTATTCGCCAAAACACCATTGTGATCCTAGGATCAGGTTAAACTCGCTTTAGCTAGGATCAGATGGAAGATAACGAGACGTAGTTATGATATATTCGTATTATAGAAGGCTGTTTACTGAAGAATGAAAGAAAATGACTCTTGGGTAATATGATGAATTGGGTAGTTAAGAGGGTGAAAATTGAGTTTAACTTGTTAATGACGAACTATATTAAGTATATATATATATATATATATATATATATATATATATATTGGTGTTGAAGGGTTTGATATTACCCATAGGTAGTTTGGTATTGGCCACACGGCCTAACTACCCATTGTAAGCCATCCTTCGGTCGTCTTTACAGTGAGCCCCGGGGGGTTGCCGTAGGAAAGAGAGAGAGAGAGAGAGAGAGAGAGAGAGAGAGAGAGAGAGAGAGAGAGAGAGAGAGAGAGAGAGAGAGAGAGAGGTACATATATACACACAGACCAAACACAGATCCGCAAGGTATGGCCATGCGAGGTGATGGTCTGTCCTTAATATAATAAAAGAAAGAAAAAAAAAAGAGAGATAGTTCTCTTTAAAACCAGAGGAAGACAGGGAAAGCGAGGCACGAGAGAGAGAGAGAGAGAGAGAGAGAGAGAGAGAGAGAGAGAGAGAGAGAGAGAGAAGATTAATTATAACTTTTGCTATTTATCTAGTGTATTACTTGGCTCAGATAAACGAACTCCGGCCAACACGACAACTTTCCAGTTCGAATCCCGCGCGCGCGCCTCTCTCTCTCTCTCTCTCTCTCCCACCCCCTCTCTCTACCCCTCTCTCTCTCTCTCAGATAGCTTCACATTTCAATTCCTCACTGCTCATTAGATATGGATGTACCCGGTGTGTGTGTACGTGTGTGTGTGTTTTGGTGTGTGTGTTGTATATGTGTGGTTGTGTGAGTTGTGTGTGTGTGTGTGTGTGTTGTGTGTGTGTGTGTGTATATGTGTGTGTGTGTGTGTGTGTGTGACGGGGAGAGAGTTAACACTCGTGTTGCCCCTTCTCTTAACTTTATGTACATGTGTTCCATTGTCTTTACTTCACACCACACACACAACACAACACAACACAACACAACACCCACACCACACACCACACACACACACACATTCAGACACACACACACACACACACACAACACAACACAACCCACCACACCACACACACACACACACACACACATTCAGACACACACACACACACACACACACACACACCACACACCAGCATATCACTCTTTGTGCTTCTAAGCTGCGGTGGTGACCAAACTTGAGAAGCATATCTAGTTTTGTTGTCCTCCTCTGGACCTTCTCTATCAGCTCTTTGTGCTCTTTAGCTGCGGTGGTGACCAAACTTGAGAAGCATATTCTAGTTTTGTTGTCCTCCTCTGGACCATTCTCTATCAGCCTTTTTTTGCTTCTTTAGCTGCGTGGTGACCAAACTTGAGAAGCATATTCTAGTTTTGTTGTCCTCCTCTGGACCTTCTCTATCAGCTCTTTGTGCTTCTTTAGCTGCGGTGGGTGACCAAACTTGAGGGAAACATATTTTTAGTTTTGTTGTCCTCCTCTGGACCTTCTCTATCACTCTTTGTGCTTCTTTAGCTGCGGTGGTGACCAAACTTAGAACATATTCTAGTTTTTTGGCATTATGAACAGCTGGCTGAATATTTTCTTACCATATACTTGAAAGCTGAATATTCTGATATTTGCCAAGCCCAGCAACAGACAGACAGACAGTTGGTCTCCTTAACTATTCTCCTAATGTGGGACTCTGGCCACAAGTTAGACACCAGCTCCACTCCCAAGTCCAAGGACAGTGTACCGTCTTGCTCAAGGACAGTGTACCGTTGTGGTCAAAGGCAGTGTACCGTTGTGGTCAAAGGCAGTGTACCGTTGTGGTCAAAGGCAGTGTACCGTCTTGGTCAAGGACAGTGTACCGTTTTCCTCAAGGACAGTGTACCGTTGTGGTCAAGGACAGTGTACCGTCTTGGTCAAGGACAGTATACCGTTGTGGTCAAGGACAGTGTACCGTTGTGGTCAAGGACAGTGTACCGTTGTGGTCAAGGAGAGTGTACCGTTGTGGTCAAGGACAGTGTACCGTCTTGGTCAAGGACAGTGTACCGTTTTGGTGTCACGGAGAGTGTACCGTCTTGGTCAAGGACAGTGTACCGTTGTGGTCAAGTACAGTGTACCGTTGTGGTCAAGGAGAGTGTACCGTCTTGCTCAAAGTGTACCGTTTTGCTCAAGGACAGTGTACCGTTGTGGTTAAGTACATTGTACCGTCTTGCTCAAGGACAGTGTACCGTCTCGCTCAAGGTGTCGTACCGTCCTGCTGTATAATAAGGGGCTGTACCGTCCCTCTTCCACACGGGTCTGTACCGTCGCCTGTACCGTCGACTGTACCGTAGAGTGTACCGTCCCTCCACTGCCCGACCCTGAGCCCCAGGGAGGAATTTTTTCAAGAGTTGCCCCGTAATGGGTGGGTTGGGGGTGGGTTGGGGGAGAAGAGGGGTGTAGGTGGGGGGAGGTGTGGGAGAAGGAGGGGGGGGGGAAAGGTGTGTGGGGGGGGGTTATTTGCACAGGTGAGCCTGCAGAATATGTGGGATGGTTGGTTTCACCAGCGATATGGAGAACTTGGGGAGGAGGTTGGGGGAGGAGGTTGGGGAGGAGGTGGGGGAGGAGGTTGGGGGAGGTTGGGGGAGGAGGTGGGGGAGGAGGTTGGGGAGGAGGTTGGGAGGTGATGGGGGTGTGTGTGGGGTGTGTGTGGGGTGTGGGGGTGTTCACACCTGCTGCCCGCCCCCCCCCTGCCCCTGGCCTCCCCTCCCCTCCCCCCCTCCCCTCCCCTAAAGCTTACTTAATTAAGCTTTTTGTGGGGGGGGAAGGTGTAATGGTGAGGATGATGAAGAGCTTTAGTCTTCTGCCACGAAGCTTAAAAGCTGATTCAAGCTGGGGGGGACTTGGGGGTGTGCAGGGTTTAGTTGTGTGTGGTGAGGTTTTGTGTGTGTGTGTGTGTGGTGAGGTTTTGTGTGTGTGTGTGTGGTGAGGTTTGTGTGTGTGTGTGTGTGTGTGGTGAGGTTTTGTGTGTGTGTGTGTGTGTGTGGTGAGGTTTTGTGTGTGTGTGTGTGTGTGAGGTTTTGTGTGTGTGTGTGTGTGTTGTTGTGTGTGTGTGTGTGTGTGTGTGTGTGGTGTGGTGAGGTTTTGTGTGTGGTGTGTGTGTGTGGTGAGGTTTTGTGTGTGTGTGTGGTGGTGGGGTTTTGTGTGTGGTGTGTGTGTTGTGGTGAGGTTTTGTGTGTGTGTGTGGTGAGGTTTTGTGTGTGTGTGTGTGGTGGGGTTTTGTGTGTGTGTGTGTGTGTGTGGTGAGGTTTTGTGTGTGTGTGTGTGTGGTGGGGTTTGTGGTGTGTGTGTGTGTGTGTGGTGAGGTTTTGTGTGTGTGTGTGTGTGTGGTGGGGTTTTGTGTGTGTGTGGTTGTGTGTGTGAGGTTTTGTGTGTGTGTGTGTGTGGTGGGGTTTTGTGTGTGTGTGTGTGTGGTGTGGTGAGGTTTTGTGTGTGTGTGTGTGTGGTGGTTGGGGTTTTGTGTGTGTGTGTGTGTGTGGTGGGGTTTTGTGTGTGTGTGTGTGTGTGTGGTGAGGTTTTGTGTGTGTGTGTGTGTGTGTGTGGTGAGGTTTTTTGTGTGTGTGTGTGTGTTGAAGTTTTGTGTGTGTGTGTGTGTGTGGTTGAAGTTTGTGTGTGTGTGTGTGTTGTGGTGAAGTTTTGTGTGTGTGTGTGTGTGGTGAGGTTTTGTGTGTGTGTGTGTGGTGAGGTTTTGTGTGTGTGTGTGTGTGTGTGGTGAGGTTTTGTGTGTGTGTGTGTGGTGAGTTTTGTGTGTGTGTGTGTGTGTGTGTGGTGAGGTTTTGTGTGTGTGTGTGGTGAAGTTTTGTGGGGTGTGTGTGTGTGGTGAGGTTTTTGTTGTGTGTGTTTTGGGTGAGGTTTTGTGTGTGTGTGTGTGGTGAGGTTTTGTGTGTGTGTGTGTGTGGTGAGGTTTTGTGTGTGTGTGTACACGTGTGGTGAGGTTTTGTGTGTGTGTGTGTGTGGTGAGGTTTTGTGTGT
>NC_092230.1:41465925-41468425 GCF_036320965.1 Panulirus ornatus
TTTGTAATGAGTTGGTGTGTCGAGGAGGAGGAGGAGGAGGAGGGAAGGAGGGGGAGGAGGGAGTGGAGGGAGTGGAGGGAGGGTCTGTGGGGGTGTGGGGTGTGGGGGTGTGGGGGTGTTGAGCAGCTTGCAGACGCTGGCCAGCCAGCCTTCCCCCCCTCCTCCTCCCTCTCCCCCCTCCCCTCCCCCTTTCCCCTCTTCCCTCCTTTCTCTCTCTCTCTCTCTCTCTCTCTCTCTCTCTCTCTCTCTCTCTCCCAAACTTCCCCTCCCCCCCCCTCCCCCACCATTACTAGAGGCCTCCGCCCCCCCCTCCCTCCCTCCCTCTCCCTTTGAGATCTCCCACTAGTCCCCCTCCCCCCAACCCTCCCTCCCCCCAACCCCTCCCCTCCCCTCCTCCTTCATCCCCTCCTTCACCAGGCCATGGCACACACACCTCTCTTCCCCCCCCCTTTTCTCCCCCCAATCCCTCCTTCAACCCTCCCCTCCTTCCCTTCCCTTCACCTCTCCCTCCCCATCTCCCCCTCCACTCATCACGACCCCCCCTCACCAACCCTCCCCTCCTTCCCTTCACCCCTCCTTCCTTCACCCCTCCCCCCTCCACTCATCACGACCCCCTCACCTACCCTCCCCTCCTTCCCTTCACCCCTCCCTCCCTTCCCCCTTCCCCCTCCCCTCATCACAAAACCCCCCCTCTCACACCCCCCTCCTCCTTCCCCCTCCCCTCATCACAAAACCCCCCCCTCTCACACCCCCCATTTTTTTTTCTTCTTCTCAAGTCTAGTGTGAACACTGTTCTAGTTTGAACACTGTTCTCGTGAACATTGTTCACTCATTCCCCCTGGCTTTTAATGAGTGAGTATCTTCACACCTTTTTTGTTCTGGTGTGTGTCTGTACGTCTCCTTTACTGGCTAATGGCCTTTCTCATCCCTTTGTCCCACGTAATGACTTTGTTCCATAAGCCGTTTTCTTTATCTCCAACGACTCCTATCTTTTATTATTTTTTGAAGAAGAGGATGTCTGATGATCGTTATATATATATATATATATATATATATATATATATATATATATATATCATCAGGTTTTCACGTCACAGTAAGGACTGGGTCGATGGTGATAGGCCTTTTAATTGGGTTGTTACGGTGGTGACGTAATCCAAGTGGGAACTACACTTTTGCAAGTGGGACAGGCTCTCAGGTGGGAAAGGTCATACGGTAATTTGTGGTTAGAGAGAAAGATATACGGTAAGGTGTGATGAGGTTCGTGGGAGAGATGGGTTTGTGGCCTGGATCTCATGGTGCTTCTGTAGGAGAGGAGGCGGCGGCGTGGTGTCACCGTCTCCGATATGGTTATGGAAAATCCCCGTTGCTCTATTGCCGATGCAGTAGATCAGTGGCTGTTGAGGTTCCATCTGGTAAATGTGTGGTGGTTGATTTGCCAGGATTGTATATGCCAAAGCAAAGAGACTTGACGGAGAGATTCCCCCCATCCCCCCCGGTGAAAAACCTGCGGTAGTTAGAAGACGGCATTGAACGATGACCCACGAGATGATGTTTGATGTCTGTTTCTTTCCCAACATGGCTAAACTTTAGCAGTCTTGTTTACCTTCTCATATGTCTCCTCGCTGGAGCTATGGCGAGACAATGACAATACGATAGTTAGTCCAATTCAGGCCAAAAAGAATTGGAAAGTTGGAAGATTTTTTTTAAGACTTGGTGATGGTAAGGTCGACTTTCTCGCGCTGAGTAAATGACTTGGATTCCCTACGTGTCATGGGACTTGGGTTGGGGGTTAGCATAGTCTTGCCTCCAGCGTTTGGACGCCAGACCTAGAGAGAGAGAGAGCTGTAAGGGAGGAAATCTATATAGTGGTTAGTAGGCTAAAGGTCTTAATCGACATGGAGAAGATGGTTTGAGGAAGAAAAAAGAAAAATAGAGATGCTTTTGGTTTATATTGGAATTAGATTAGAAAATGGTGCTTCACACCCACTTACACACACACACACACCACCCACCCACCCACCCACCACCCACCAACCCACACACACACACACACACACACACACACACACACACACACACACACACGTCCATTACTGCCGGCTTGAAGAAAATATATTTGATAGATAGATTCATCAACATGTTTTATGAAGTAGGTAAATAAACAAGGAGTTTTGCGTCCCTCAGGTGAAACCTGTATTTTCCAGGCGTCGAAGTGTCTCCCGGGGTTTACGCCCTTTTGGGTTGAACCAATGATGGAGGAAATGAAAATGGAGTTCGATCCTACTGGGGGAGTTCGATCCTACTGAACCATTGATGGAGGAAATGAAAAGGGGAGTTCGATCCTACGTGTGGTGATGGGCCGTAAATGAACACTCGCTCATTATATATATATATATATATATATATATATATATATATATATATATATATATATAGTCTCATTTACCTTAGTACCAGCGATTCGAGAGGTTGTAATTAGTGGCCATTTCGTTATTTC
>NC_092230.1:41473425-41490925 GCF_036320965.1 Panulirus ornatus
CAGCTGGATTGACTGTGGGCTGACTGCCTGCCGCGCAGTGAGGACTCGAACCCGTGCACTTGAACCTAGGCGGCCCCATGAATGCGTCATGGTCAAAGAACGCTAACCGCTCTACCACATGAGTCTATATCTATCTATCTATCTATCTATCTATCTATATATCTATACATATGAACGCTTAACTTCAGTATCAAGTCTTACGGTCAAAAAGGTTGGAAATCACACGTAATTTAGAGCACAAATTAACCCTTGTTGTGAGTCTTGGGTTCTTAATCTGCTGACGGAGTGGTTTAGCCTTATGTTGGCCAGCGGTGCCCACCACCTTCGTGGTGGTGATCGTGGTGGGTTGGTTGTGATTGTGGTGGGTTGGTTGTGATCGTGGTGGGTGGTTGTGATTGTGGTGGGTTGGTTGTGATTGTGGTGGGTGATTGTCGTTGTGAGTGTGGTGGGTGTTTTTGGTTGTGGTGGGTGGTTGTGATTGTGGCCGAGTGTTGTGGTTTTGAGTGTGGTGGGTGTATGTGGTTGTGATTGTGGTGGGTGTTTGTGGTTGTGGTGGGTGGTTGTGATTGTGGCCGAGTGTTGTGGTTGTTATTGTGGTGGGTGTATGTGGTTTTGATTGTGGTCGGTGTATGTGGTTGTTATTGTGGTGGGTGTATGTGGTTGTTATTGTGGTGGGTGTATGTGGTTGTTATTGTGGTTGGTGTATGTGGTTGTTATTGTGGTGGGTGTATGTGTTTGTATTGTGGTGGTGTATGTGGTTTTTTATTGTGGGGTGTATGTGGGTTTTTATTGCGGTGTGTGTTTGTATTTGTGATGTGGTGGGTGTCCTTGGTTCTGATTGTGGTCTGTGGTTGTAATTGTGGTGGGTGTTTGTGGTACTGACTGGAGTGGGTGGTTGTGATTGTGGTGGGTAGTCTTTGGTTGTGATTGTGGTGGGGTAGTATGTGGTTGTGATTGTGGTGGGGTAGTTTGTGGTTGTGATTGTGGTGGGGTATTGTAGTTGTTTGTATGTGGTTGGGGTATATGTGGTTGTGATTGTGTTGGGGGGTAGTATGTGGTTGTGATGGTGGTGGGTATATGTGTATGGGTGATATGTGGTTGTGATGTGGTGGTAGTAGTGGTTGTGATGTGGGGGTAGTATGTGGTTGTGATGTGTGGGGTAGTATGTGTGTGTTGTGGGGTGTATTGGTTGATGATTGTGGTGGTAAGTGTTTGTGAGGGTTGGGGTAGTTTTGTGGTTGTGATTGTGTGGGTAGTTTGTGGTTGTGATTGTGGTGGGGTAGTTTGTGGTTGTGATTGTGGTGGGCTAGTATGTGGTTGTGATTGTGGTGGGGTATTATGTGGTTGTGATTGTGGTGGGGTAGTTTGTGGTTGGATTGTGGTGGGTATTTGTGGTTGTGTTGTGGTGGGGCAGTTTTGTGGTTGTGTTGTTGTTTTGTGGTGTGTGATGTGGTGGGTAGTTGTGTGGTTGTGATTGTGGTGGGGTAGTTTGTGGTTGTGATTGTGGTTGGGGTAGTTTGGGATACTGGAATTATATCTTTTCCTCATCTCACCCCATTTTCTCTCTCTCTTTTCGTCTTGTAAACTTCCCACTCACACACACTTGTACATTTAAGTACAATTAAAGTACATTAAAGTACATTTAAGTACATTTAAGGACAGATAACACCAGACCTGATGGTCTGTATGTGTATTTGTATGTATGTATGTATGTGTGTATATGTGTGTGTATGTGTATATGTGTGTGTGTGTGTGTGTGTGTGTGTGTATGTGATCCATATGTAACATTCCCCAGCAGTCACATAACCTTCGTACATATATTTCCATGTGGGATGGACTTACAAAGAGGGAAAAGAAAATAAAAGAAAAAGAAATATAAACACACACGGTGGCCATCTTGCTGGCCTCTTACATTCATACGTGTGTGTGGCAGATGATGATGAAATCCAGCCAGGGGCTAACTCCCTGGACTGAGAGAGAGAGAAGAAGAGAGATGAGAGAGAAGAAGAGAGAGAGAGAGAGAGAGAGAGTGGGAGAGAGAGAGAGAGAGAGAGAGAGAGAGAGAGAGAGAGAGAGAGATAGAGAGAGAGAAAGAGAGAGAGAGAGAGAGAGGGGAAGAGAGATAGAGATGAGTTTATGAGAAAGAGTGAGAGAGAGAAAGAGAGAGATAGAGAGAGAGAGTGAGAGAGAGAGAGAGAGAGAGAGAGAGAGAGAGAGAGAGAGAGAGAGAGAGATAGAAGAGGTGTAGGTTTTGTGTTTTAACCACCGCCAACCCCCCCCCCAACCCCCCCCCCCCTTTGGTTGCCGACCCCATCCCACCCATTCCTCCATTCCTCCCTCCCTCCCTCACCATTCCTGCATTCTTCACCACCTATCCTTCCCATCTCCTCCCTCCTCACCAATTCCTGCTGGCTTTGCCTTCCCTCCCATCCCTCCCTCCCCATTCCTCAGTCTTACCCATCCCTCCCTCCTTAACTCCCTCCCTCACCATTCCTGCAGTCTTACCCATCTCACCTATCCTCCCATCCCTCACCATTTCCTGCAGTTTTACCTATCCCTCCCATCCCCCCTCCCCTCCTCACCATTCCTGCAGTCTACCCATCCTTCCCACCCATCCCCTCCTCACCAATCCTGCAGTCTTACCCATCCCTACCTCCCCATTCCTTGCAGTCTTACCCATCTCACCCATCCCTCCCTCACCATTCCTGCAGTCTCACCCATCCCTCTCCCTCCCTCACCATTCCTGCAGTTTTACACCCAACCCATCCCTACCTCCCATTCCTGAAGTCTTACCCACCCATACCTCCCCATTCCTGAATCTTAAACCATCCCTACTCCCCATTCCTGCAGTCTACCCATACCCTCCCCCATTCCTGCAGTCTGTATTCTTTGTGCAGATATGAGCAGGCAAACACGTGAGATCTGGCCAAACACGCAGAATCCCGTGACCAAACACCTTCCCTCCGTTGACATAGGAATCCAAGTTCATGTGTGTGTGTGTGTGTGTGTGTGTGAAATTCAAATTTAATTTAATATTTTTTCCCGGCCACCCCCTTTGTAGTTTTCCCCCCTCCCCTGTCCCTTTTCCTCTTTTTTTCCTTTTTTTTTTGTCTTTTTTTTTTTTTTCCCCTTTCCCTTTTTCTTCCCAGCCATTCTTTTTTGCCCTTTTTTTTTTTCCCCCCCTTCTTTCCCCACTTTTTCTTTTATTTTTCTTATTTTTTCTCTCTTCTTTTCTTTCTTCTTTCTTCTCCTCTCTCTCTCCCCCTCTCTCTCTCTCTCATCTCTTTCTTTCTTTCTTTTTCTCTCTCTCTCTCCTCTCCCTCCTCTCTCTCTCCTCTCTCTCTCTCTCCTCTCCTCTCTCCTCTCTTTCAACCTCATGGCTGTGTGAAAGTTCAGATGGCAAGGAGGACAGGGTATATCTCGTTTGAGCACCCGGATTTTTTTTCAGCCTATCCTCAAGATAGAATAGAATAGATAGATAATAGAATAGAGAGAGAGAGAAGAGAGAGAGAGAGAGAGAGAAGGTATTATATATATATATATATTATATATATTATATATATATATATATATTTATATCGGAGGCAACAAGTGTAATGATCTTGTTGTGTTGATTTATATATATATAAATATATATCTATATATATATATAATATATTAATATAATATATATATATATATATCCCCCCACAGTTGTATTTATTCTCTACATAACGTATGTACTTCCCCCCCTCCCCCCCTCCTTCCAACTTGTGACACATACCAAGCGCGATGGATGGATGGGCGGCGGGAGAAGGGAAAAAAAAGAAAATGTATATATATATATAATATAATATATATATATATAATATATCTTCAGTGTCTCAATTTTTTCTTTTTATCGGTTAAACCTTCAAAAAATAGTTTTTATTTTTTCTTTTTTTCCAAAACTGTATTTCACGTGGTTTTTTTCTATTTTTTCTTTTTGGTTGGTCTGTATTCCTTTTTTTATTTTTTTTTTTGTTTTATTTTTTTTTTTTGGAGGAATTCCCCAAACCGTGGAGTTGTCTGACACAAGAGGAAGAGGATTTTATTCTCTCCTCTCTCTCTCTCCTCTCTCTCTCTCCCTCTTCTCCCTCCCCCCCTCTCTCTCTCTCTCTTCTTTCGCTGTCTTGTCTGTCTGTCTTTCCCGTCCCCTTTTTCTCTCTCTCTCTCTCTTCTCTCCCCCTCTCTCTCTCTCTCTCTCCTCTGTCTTTCTGTCTCTTCCTGTCTCCATCTCCTCTCTGTCTTTCTGTCGTTGTCTGTCTGTCTCCTCTCTCTCTCTCTCTCTCTCTCTCTCTCTTCCTTCTCTCCTCTCTGTCTGCGTTGTTCTGTCTGTCTGTCTCACTCTTCTCTCTCTCTCATCTCCCTCCTCATCTTCTCTCTCCTCTCAATCTCTCTCTCTCTTCTCTTCTTCTGTCTGTCTGTCTCGTCTCTCTCTCTCTCTCATCTCTGTCTTTCTGTCGTTCTGTCTGTCTCTCTCTCCTCTCTCTCTCCTCCTATCTCTCCTCTCTCTCTCTCTCTCTCTCTCTCTCTCTGTCCTGGTCTGTCTGTCTGTCTGTCTTGTCTCTCTCTCTCCTCTTCTCATCTCTCTCTCTCTACTCTCTCTCTCTCTCTCCTGTCTGTCGTCTTCCTGTCTCTCTCCTCTCTCCTCTCTCTCTCTCATCTACTTCTTCTCCTCTCTCTCTCCTCTCTCTCTCTCTCCCGGGTCCCAAATATTTTCGCAACCGCCGAGGACATGGGCCAAATGTATATTGTTTACATCTCGAATATTTGCCTTGGAGGGAAGGAAGGAAGGGAGGGGGGTGCTTAGGGGTTGGGGGTTCTTGCGTGGGTGTAGGGGTTGGCGGGGGGAGCAGGTCGTACCGTCGTGCCAAGGTCGTCGTACGTCGTGCTCAGGGTCGTGTACCGTCGTGCTCAGAATTGCACCGTCGTACGTCGTGCTCAAGGGTCGTGTACCGTCGTGCTCAGGGTCCCTGTCGTCTGCTCAGGGTCGTATCCGTCCGGCTCAGGTCGTGTACCGTCGTGCTCAAGGGTCGTATACCGTCGGCCAGGGGTCGTGTACCGTCGTGCTCAAGGGTCGTGTACGTCGTGCTCAGGGTCGTGTACCGTCGTGCTCAAGGTAGTGTACCGTCGTGCTCAAGGGTCGTGTACCGCGTGCTCAAGGGTCGTGTACCGTCGTGTCAAGGATCATGTACCCGTGCTCAGGGTTGAGTACCGTCGTGCTCAAGGGTCGTTAGTATCGTCGCCAGGGTCCGTGTACGTCGTGCTAAGGTCGTGTACCGTCGTGCTCAAGGTCCGTGTACCGTCGTGTTCAAGGGTCGTGGTACCGTCGTGCTCAGGGTCGTGTACCGTCGTGCTCAAGTGGTCGTGTACCGTCGTGTTCAAGGGTCGTGTACCGTCGTGCTCAAGGGTCGTGTACCGTCGTTGCTCAAGGTCGTGTTACCGTCGTGGTCAAGGATCATGTACCGCGTGCTCAAGGGTCGTGTACCGGTGCAGGGTCGTGTACTCGTGCTCAAGGGTCGTGTACCGTCGTGCTCAAGGTCGTGTACCGTCGTGCTCAAGGTCTGTACCCGTCGTGCTCAAGGTCGTGTTACCGTCGTGCTCAAGGGTCACGTGTTCGTCGTGCTCAAGGGTCGTGTACCGTCGTGCTCAAGGGTCGTGTACCGTCGTGGCCACGAGTCGCACGTCGTGCTCAAGGATCGTACCGTCGTGCTCAAGGATCGTACCGTCGTACCCTACGGCGTGTACCTGGGCCTTGTGCGTCGTGTTGGGGGGAGTGGGGGGGGGGGGGTTTGGTCCGTCGCGCCCAAACACGACACAATGCCTGGTTTGCCAAGGGGCCCAAATAACTTCTCGAATAATTTAATCATTGAAGGTGGTCGAGTCAATTGCCCATTTTTTTTTTTATTGTCACGTCGTAGGAGAGGTAACTATAATGTCGTTACTGAGAATGGAAAACAAAGGAATGTTGGACAATTAAAAATATATATATATATATATATATATATATATATATATATATATATATATATATATATATTATACCCTACCCTAACCCAGGTAACCCCTTTTATGGGCCCAAACCCAAAACCCTAAACCCCTTAAGGTGGATGATGAACAGCTGGATTGACTGTGGGCTCTGCCTGCCCGCAGTGAGGACTCGAACCCGTGCACTTGAACCTAGGGGCCCCATGAATGCGTCATGGTCAAAGAACGCTAACCGCCTACCACATGAGTCTATATCTATCAAAATCTATCTAATCTAATCAATCTATAATATGAACGCTTAACTTCAAGTACAAGTTCTTACGGTCAAAAATTTGGAAATCACACGTAATTTAGAGCACAAATTAACCCTTGTTGTGAGTCTTGGGTTCTTAATCTGCTGACGGAGTGGTTTAGCCTTATGTTGGCCAGCGGTGCCCACCACCTTCGTGGTGGTGATCGTGGTGGGTTGGTTGTGATTGTGGTTGGGTTGGTTTGTGTTTGTGGTGGGTTTGGTTTGTTTGTGGGGGGTTTTGGTTGTGATTGTGGTGGTATTGTTCTTTTGTGAGTGGGGTGGGTGTTTGTGGTTGTGGTGGGTGGTTGTGATTGTGGCCGAGTGTTGTGGTTTTGAGTGTGGTGGGTGTATGTGGTTGTGATTGTGGTGGGTGTTTGTGGTTGTGGTGGGTGGTTGTGATTGTGGCCGAGTGTTGTGGTTGTAATTGTGGTGGGTGTATGTGGTTGTGATTGTGGTCGGTGTATGTGGTTGTTATTGTGGTGGGTGTATGTGGTTGTTATTGTGGTGGGTGTATGTGGTTGTTATTGTGGTTGGTGTATGTGGTTGTTATTGTGGTGGGTGTATGTGGTTGTTATTGTGGTGGGTGTATGTGGTTGTTATTGTGGTGGGTGTATGTGGTTGTTATTGCGGTGGGTGTTTGTATTTGTGATGTGGTGGGTGTCCTTGGTTCTGATTGTGGTCTGTGGTTGTAATTGTGGTGGGTGTTTGTGGTACTGACTGGAGTGGGTGGTTGTGTTGTGGGGTAGTCTTTGGTTGTGATTGTGGTGGGGTAGTATGTGGTTGTGATTGTGGTGGGGTAGTTTGTGGTTGTGATTGTGGTGGGGGTAGTTTGTAGTTGTGTTGTGATTGTGGTTGGGGTAGTATGTGGTTGTGATTGTGTTGGGGTAGTATGTGGTTGTGATTGTGGTGGGGTAGTATGTGGTTGTGATTGTGGTGGGGTAGTATGTGGTTGTGATTGTGGTGGGTAGTATGTGGTTGTGATTGTGGTGGGGTAGTATGTGGTTGTGATTGTGGTGGGGTAGTATGTGGTTGTGATTGTGGTGGGGTAATTTGTGGTTGTGATTGTGGTGGGGTAGTTTGTGGTTGTGATTGTGGTGGGGTAGTTTGTGGTTGTGATTGTGGTGGGGTAGTTTGTGGTTGTGATTGTGGTGGGCTAGTATGTGGTTGTGATTGTGGTGGGGGAGTTGTGTGGTTGTGATTGTGGTTGGGGTAGTTTGTGGTTGTGATTGTGGTGGGGTAGTTTGTGGTTGTGATTGTGGTGGGGAGTTTGTGGTTGTGTTGGGTGGTAGTTTGTGGTTGTGATTGTGGTGGGGTAGTTTGTGGTTGTGATTGTGGTGGGGTAGTTTGTGGTTGTGATTGTGGTTGGGTAGTTTGGGATACTGGAATTATTCTTTTCCTCATCTCACCCCATTTTCTCTCTCCCTCTTTTCGTTTGAAAAATTTTCCCACTCACACACACTTTTTACCTTTAATACAATTAAAGTACATTAAAGTACTTTAATACTTTTAAGGACTAGATAAAAACCAGACCGATGGTCTGTATGGTGTATTTGTTATGGATTATGATGTGTGGTATATGTGTGTGTATGTGTATATGTGTGTGGTGTGTGTGTGTGTGTGTGTGTTATGTGATCCATATGTAAAAATTCCCCCCGCAGTCACATAACCTTCGTACATATATTCCATGTGGGATGGACTTAAAAAGAGGGAAAAGAAAATAAAAGAAAAAGAAATATAAACACACACGGTGGCCATCTTGCTGGCCTCTTACATTCATACGTGTGTGTGGCAGATGATGATGAAATCCAGCCAGGGGCTAACTCCCTGGTCTGAGAGAGAGAGAGAGAGAGAGAGAGGGGAGAAGAGAGAGAGAGAAGAGAAAAAGAGAGAGAGTGGAGCGAGAGAGAGTAGAAAAAAGAGAGAAAAGAGAAGGAAAAGGGGAGAGAGAGAGAAAGAGAAGGAGAAGAGAGTGGGAGAGAGAGAGAGAGAGTTTGAGTGAGAGAGAGAGTGAGAGAGAGAAAGAGAAGAGAGAGAGAGTGAGAGAGAGAGAGAGAGAGAGAGAGAGAGAGAGAGAGAGAGAGAGAGAGAGAGAGAGAGAGAAGGTGTAGGTTTGTGTTTTACCACCGCCAAGCCCCCCCCCCAACCCCCCCCCCCCTTTGGTTGCCGACCCCATCCCACCCATTCCTCCCATTCCTCCCTCCCTCCCTCACCATTCCTGCATTCTTACCCATTCCTTCCCATCTCTCCCTCCTCACCATTCCTGCTGGCTTTGCCTTCCCTCCCATCCCTCCCTCCCCATTCCTGCAGTCTTACCCATCCCTCCCTCCTTACTCCCTCCCTCACCATTCCTGCAGTCTTACCCATCTCACCTATCCCTCCCATCCCTCACCATTCCTGCAGTTTTACCTATCCCTCCCATCCCTCCCTCCCTTCCTCACCATTCCTTCAGTCTTACCCATTCCTTCCCACCCATCCCTCCTTCACCATTCCTGCAGTCTTACCCATCCCTACCTCCCCCATTCCTGCAGTCTTACCCATCTCACCCATCCCTCCCTCACCATTCCTGCAGTCTCACCCATCCCTCCCTCCCTCACCATTCCTGCAGTTTTACCCAACCCATCCCTACCTCCCCATTCCTGAAGTCTTACCCATCCCTACCTCCCCATTCCTGAAGTCTTAACCATCCCTACCTCCCCATTCCTGCAGTCTTACCCATCCCTCCCCCATTCCTGCAGTCTTGTATTCTTGTGTAGCAGATATGAGCAGGCAAACACGTGGAGTCTGGCCAAACACGCAGATCCCGTGACCAAACACCTTCTCCGTTGACATAGGAATCCAAGTTCATGTGTGTGTGTGTGTGTGTGTGTGTGTGTAGGGCTCCCGGGGGTAAAGCTACGATAGCTAGCTGTAAGCTACGATAGGCTGCTATAAGCTATGATAGCCAGCTATGAGGTAGTATGATAGCCAGCTATAAGGTAGTATGATAGCCAGCTATAAGGTAGTATGATAGCCAGCTATAAGGTAGTATGATAGCCAGCTATAAGGTATGATGATAGCCTGCTATAAGGTATGATGATAGCCAGCTATAAGCTATGATGGCCAGCTATAAGCTGCGATAGTCAGCTATAAGGTATGATAGCCAGCTAGAAGCTATGATAGCCAGCTATAAGGTATGATGATAGCCAGCTATATGATGGCCAGCTAAAAGCTACGATAGTCCGCTAAAAGCTGCGACACCCAGCTATATGCCTCGCCTCCTGCTGCTGTTGCTGCCAAAGCTAAGAGAAAGCTAAGGTCACAGGAAAGGTGTTTGGGGTGGGTGCTGGGGTAGGGGGTTGATGGTGGGGTGGGTGACCCGTTTGAACGCAACGGGAGTACGACCCCTTTTGAACGCAACGGGAGTACGACCCCTTTTGAACGCAACGGGAGTACGACCCCTTTTGAACGCAACGGGAGTGCGACCCCTTTTGAACGCAACGGGAGTGCGACCCCTTTTGAACGCAACGGGAGTGCGACCCCTTTTGAACGCAACGGGAGTACGACCCCTTTTGAACGCAACGGGAGTACGACCCCTTTTGAACGCAACGGGAGTACGACCCCTTTTGAACGCAACGGGAGTATGACCCCTTTTGAACGCAACGGGAGCACGACCCCTTTTGAACGCAACGGGAGCACGACCCCTTTTGAACGCAACGGGAGTACGACCCCTTTTGAACGCAACGGGAGTACGACCCCTTTTGAACGCAACGGGAGTACGACCCCTTTTGAACGCAACGGGAGCACGACCCCTTTTGAACGCAACGGGAGTACGACCCCTTTTGAACGCAACAGGAGTACGACCCCTTTTGAACGCAACGGTGCTGCGAATACGACCCCTTCAGTACGACTGTTACAGTGTATGACCCTTGAGCACCCACGGGACGACACGAGGGGGGGCGAACGACTTAACGACCCTTTGAGCGCAAGACAGTACGATCCTTGAGTGTAATTGCTCGTTGTATCTTGTTATATCGTATATACACTCATCTCATATATGTCCCTTTCCTCTATATTCCTATATCTTCCTACACTCGTATATCCCTCTCCACTTCCCTCATATATCCCTTTGGCTTACACTCATATATCCCTCTCATTTACACTCATAAATCCCTCTCCACTACACTCATATATCCCTCTCCACTACACTCATATACCCCTCTCATTTACACTCATATATCTCTCTCCACTACACTCATATATCCCTCTCCACTACCCTCATATACCCCTCTCATTTACACTCATATATCCCTCTCCACTACACTCATACATCCCTCTCCTCCACACTCATACATCCCTCTCCACTATCCCTCATACATCCCTCTCCACTATCCCTCATACATCCCTCTCCTCCACCCTCATACATCCCTCTCCTCCACCCTCATACATCCCTCTCCTCCACAATCATACATCCCTCTCCTCCACACTCATACATCCCTCTCCTCCACACTCATACATCCCTCTCCACTATCCCTCATACATCCCTCTCCACTATCCCTCATACATCCCTCTCCTCCACCCTCATACATCCCTCTCCTCCACCCTCATACATCCCTCTCCTCCACACTCATACATCCCTCTCCTCCACACTCATACATCCCTCTCCTCCACCCTCATACATCCCTCTCCACTATCCCTCATACATCCCTCTCCTCCACACTCATACATCCCTCTCCCCTCCCCCTCATACATCCCTCTCCACTATCCCTCATACATCCCTCTCCTCCACACTCATACATCCCTCTCCACACTCATACATCCCATACATTTCACCTGTACATTGTATTGCTACAAGACAGCTGTATCAACTTGTCTTTCCCCTTCATAATCCATGGTGGACAATATACCCCTTTCCCCCCCCCAAGAATATTCCACTCCTTTCCCTTCCCCATCCCCTCACCCCTTTCCCATACGCCTCATGTTGTCCCCCCATACACCATATACACACACACATATATAATATATATATATATATATATATATATATATATATATATATACATTCGTGTCTTTCCCCCTATTGTTACCTATTACTGTGTATGATTTCGCGACCTTCGCTTCGCTGGTTGTACATTTGAATGTCCCCTCCTTCCCTCCCCTCCCTCCTTCCCTCCTCCCTTCCCTCCCTTCCCTCCCCTCCCTCCCTCCCTTCCCCCTCCCTCCCTCCCCCCACTCGTCCCGTATCACCCTAGACACGAAGCTACTGACTACTTAATAACCACACACACACACACACACACACACACACACACACACACACCGAGTTATCCAAACAACTTAACTACCACTCGTACCCAATTCCCCAGTTGCTCATTTGACCCGTCTTCTTACACACACACACACACACACACACACACACACACACACACACACCACCCCCACCATCGTTTCAAAACAAAGCACACCCGATGGCCTCTTTTTATATATATTTATATATATATATATTCCTCCATGTTTTGTTTTTTTACTGCCTATTAATTTGTTTGCACTCTCATGTTAACCTTAAATTAACCGGGACCCAATGATGGAGCGATGGCGTTTTATTAACTACCGTTTCGCATGTAGTACCTCCAGCGCTTGCACTCAATTAAACATAATGTCTGTTTGAACAGGCTGGTTCCCTTCCCGACCAGAGACGTGTTTGGCCAGGCGACCACCGCTTGTGTGTGTGTGTGTGTGTGTGTGTGTGTGTGTGTGTGTGTGTCCCTCACCCCCCCCCCCCAGACTGTGGTAGCGATGGTATGTGGTGGTGGTGTGTGTGTGTGGGTGTGTGTTTGTGTGGGGGGGTGGAAGGAGGGATAGAGTGGCCTGGTGTGGTAATTTGGGGGGGTGTAGTGTGGTATTTGAGGTGTGGTGGTTGTGGTTGAAGGAGGGAGTGTGTGTGTGTGTGTGTGTGTGTGTGTGTGTGTGTGTGTGTGTCGAGTGGTCTAGTGTGGTGTTTGAGATGGTTACGCGGTGGTGGCGGTGGGTGTGTGTGTAGTGGTGAAGTGTGGTATTTGAGGTGGTATGTGGTTATTTTTCTCGCACTGAACATATTTTCTTTCATGATTCCAGTCTCTGCGCTGGCTCAGAACAGCGAGGCAAGTAACCTGGTGATGTTCAGCAAAGCAGAAATGCACTTTCTACTCACTTGTTTATATATATATATATATATATATATATATATATATATATATATATATATATCCCACTCATTTCATCCACTCAGATTTCACAACAGTGCAAGTCAACCTTGGAATAACTGGCTTATGTTAACTATCACCATAACCTCCATCTTGACCCAAACCAGGCCATTACCACCCGAGGCTTCATCACGCTTGTTAGGTGTTGTCCAAATTGCTGAAGGGTTGTTGAACTCCCTTGACACGACGTCTTTCAATAGTTCCGTGGGTCAGGTCATGGAATGTCTGTGTTGGTGTTGCGGGTTTAGGGATGTCTGTGTGTTTCTTTCCTTACTCCTCAGTCGTAGTTTGAACCTTCCCAGGTCTTACTGGATAGATAACGACCCTCCCCTCATCTATCTATTTAGGGGCCCTCCCCCCTCCTCCTCCCCTCCTCCTCTTCCCCCTCTTCCTCCCCTCCCCTCTTTTTCCCCCCTTCCAAGAAACTCTATGTTCTACATGATGAAACACTCGAGCGTGTGTGTCTTGAATGGCCTATGGCAATTGGACTGTTCGAGTGAACCTTAACAGTGCGTCAGACGACTCGTAAACTGTAGTTCAGCAATTGGAGGTGGGGTGGGTGGTGGGGGGTAGTTAATGGTGTCATTGGAGTAATTAGTATACAATATGATTAGGGCTAATTCGATTCGCCCGAGAGAATGTGTTCTGAAATGGGTGGAAGGGTGAGGGGTCGTGTGGGGTCGTGGTCGTGTGGTCGTTTGACGGGTGGTTAACTCCTGGTGGACGAGGGTACGACCCTTGAGGACGTTGGTACGACCCTCTGAGGACGACTAAGACCCATGAGGACGATCGTACACGACCCTTGAGTACGACGTGATGGTCCTTGAGCACGACAGTACGACCCTTGAGCACGACGGTACACGACCCTTGAGCACGATGGTACACGACCCTGAGCACGACGGTACACGACCCTTGAGCACGACGGTACACGACCCTTGAGCACGACGGTACACCCTTGAGCACGACGGTACACAAACCCTTGAGCACGACGGTACCGAACCCTTGAGCACGACGTGAATACGCGACCCCTTGAGCACGATGGTACACGACCCTTAAGCACGACGGTACACAACCCTTGAGCACGACGGTACACAACCCTATGAGCACGACGGTACACGACCCTTGAGCACGACGGTACACGACCCTTGAGCACGACGGTACACAACCCTTGAGCACGACGGTACACGACCCTTGAGCACGACGGTACACGACCCTTGAGCTCGGCTGTGTGACCAATTTGCTTTGGTGGAGGAAGAGGGGTGACGTAGAGGGTGTGTGGTGAGGAGGGGGGTGAGGCATGTTATTGGAATGGTGTGTTATGGATGAGTTAAAGGTAGGGGGAAGGTATGAGATAGGGTAGGGGGGGTAGAGGGAGAAGAAAGTACTTACCTACTTACCTACTAATCTACATATCTACTTACCTATCTACCTACCATTACGTGACTGCTAACCTATCTATCTACCTGCCTTCCTACTTACCCATCTACAAGTACGTACCTACTAACCTAACCTATCTACCTGCCTTCCTACTTACCTATCTATCAGTAAGTACGTACTAACCTACTTTCCTACTTACCTGCCTATCAACCTACCTACTAACCCACCTATCTACCTGCCTTCCCTACTTACCTACCTGTCTACCTGCCTTCCCTACTTACCTACCTGTCTACCTGCCTTCCTACTTACCCTACCAATATCTACCTACCTGCCTACCAGTCTACCAGCCAACCTACTTGTCTACCTACCTACCTTCTCATCCTACTAGCATACCTAGCTACCTACCTACCAGCCTGTCTACCTACCACTACCTGCCTACCAGCTTCCCTACCTACCACTACTTGCCTACCAGCCTATCTACCTACCACTATTTGCCTACCTGCCTATCTACCTACCACTCCCTACTTACCAGCCTATCTACCTACCACTACCTACTTACCAGCCTATCTACCTACCACTACCTACCTATTTACCTACCAGTACTTACCCACCTACCTACTAGTACATTACCAACTAATACACTACCTACCATCTCTTACCCAGCTGAACTACCACTCCCAATTACCTCGTTAACGACCGATGTATCGACCTGTCTACCTACCTACAAACATGTCAGCCTACCTACCTACCTATCTACCAGTATCTACGAGTAGATTTTGAGGCTAAGAGGGCCGAATGAGTCGACCCTCTGCTCTCATCACCACCTGGTTTAGAAAATGAGAGAGACGTAGAGTGTGTGAGAGAAGTGAGAGAGAGTGAGAGAGAGAGAGAGAGAGAGAGAGAGGAGAGAGAGAGAGAGAGAGAGAGAGAGAGAGAGAGAGCTGGTTGGGGTTACCAGCAGGTAATATACCTCTTCACCCCACCTGGTCTACCCCATCACAGGTGTGTCCTAACTCTCCCTCCTCCCTCACTCTCCCTCACTCTCCCTCACTCTCTCTCTCTCTCTCTCTCTCTCTCTCTCTCTCTCTCTCGTCCCTTCGCCATCCTTACAGCCTGGACGCTTCCCTCCTGTATTGGCGCACTTATTGTCACAATGGTACACACACACACACATACACACTCTTACAATAAGCTACAGGGTTGTGTATGTGTATTATGTGTGTGTGTGTGTGTATGTGTATTATGTGTATGTGTGTGTGTGTGTGTATGTGTGTGTGTGTGTGTGTGATGAGAAGGACTTGGGAGTGGAGCTCGTGCCTAACCTGTGGCCAGAGTCCCACATTAGGAGAATAGTTAAGGAGACCAACTGTCTGTCTGTCTGTCTGTCTGTCTGTCTGCTGGGCTGGCAAATATCAGAATATTCAGCTTTCAAGTATATGGCTAAGGAAATATTCAGCCAGCTGTTCATAAGGCCAAAACTAGAATATGCTTCTCAAGTTTGGTCATCACCGCAGCTAATGAAGCACAAAGAGCTGATAGAGAAGGTCCAGAGGAGGACAACAAAACTAGAATATGCTTCTCAAGTTTGATCACCGCAGCTAAAGAAGCACAAAGAGCTGATAGAGAAGGTCCAGAGGAGGACAACAAAACTAGAATATGCTTCTCAAGTTTGATCACCACCGCAGCTAAAGCACAAAGAGCTGATAGAGAAGGTCCAGAGGAGGACAACAAAGATGGTGCCTGAATTAAGACAGTTGAGTTACAGGAAAGGGCTAGAGGCTTTAAATTTTATCCACAATGGAAGAGAGAAGAATAAGATGTGACCTGATCACATTATTTTCTTTTTTTCTTAAAAAAGATCTTTGACGTAGACAGTAAACAGTTTTGATTATGAGCCTTCAAAGGCCTTCTGAGGCAAGAAGAGTGTATATATATATGAATATGATTATTACACGAAAGTGCACTTGGGAACGTATCGTGTCTCATCTCCCCCCGTGGACTCGCAGGAATATATATATATATATATATATATATATATATATATATATATATATATATATATATATATATATATATATATCCCTAAGGGATAGGGGAGAAAGAATACTTCCCACGTATTCCCTGCGTGTCGTAGAAGGCGACTAAAAGGGGAGGGAGCGGGGGGCTGGAAATCCTCCCCTCTCATTATTTTTTTTCTAATTTTCCAAAAGAAGGAACAGAGAAGGGGGCCAGGTGAGGATATTCCCTCAAAGGCCCAGTTCTCTGTTCTTAACGCTACCTCGCTAACGCGGGAAATGGCGAATAGTTTGAAAGAAAAGAAAAAAGAAATATATATATATATATCAATCACTGAAGCTGTGCATGTAAAAACCGCATCTATTTCAGCTGAAATTCCCGTTTTGCGTCCTGAAAGGGATTAAATCCCCTCCCTCCCTCCCCCCCCCTCTTGCATTCTTCTGTCAATGAAATGGTTTTCTGACCTTTTTGTAAATAACGTGGTTCTTTATGGATGGTTCTGTTTACATTGCCTCTCGTTTTACAACATCGGGGGGGTGGGGGGGTTCTCGACCCCCCCACCCCCCACCCCCCATAGAGGGAGGGGGGGGAGGGGGGGCATTTGTGTTTGTTTACAAAACCCCGTGATCACATCTGTGTCATACACATCGCATTTATCAGGCCCGGTAAAGCATTTATCAGCCCCGGTAAAGCATTTATCAGCCCCGGTAAAGCATTTAATAGTTTCGTACGTTCGTATTCGTAATTTTTTTTTTTAATGTTTCGATAATGCGTAAATTATTTATTTCCTGTGTGATTGGTTTATGTTTTTTGTTTCAATAAGTTTTTTGTTTTTATTTAATTCCGTGTTTGGAATAACTTATGTTTTCGTAGTAATCTTTCTTTGTTAATTATACGATTATTTTCTTTAATTTTTTTCTTTATCATCGTGTGTTCCTTTATTGTCACGATTTACTACAGTAATGTATACTTGTATTCTTAACTAGATTTATTAAGTAGTTTGGCAAGTTGTCTTTATTGATTTTTATTTCATAGATATTTGTTATCTTTATTGCTCTGATTTGCTTTACTTCATAGATATTTATTAACTTTATTGCTCTGATTTGCTTATTTCATAGATATTTATTAACTTTATTGCTCTTGTTTGCTTTACTTGAGTTTACAAGTTTACGTCTTACAATTATCATAATAGTTTGTATGATTTTGATTTATATATTTTCTTTTTTTTTTTTTTTTAGTTTTGGTTCTTAGATATTTTATGTAAATTTGAATTTTTTTCATCTAATGGTAATTGATAGTAATTAATTACCACCATAAGTCCACACTGATAACTAATTGATAACTGATAACTTAAGAGACTGAGATAATCAATTTATCAACTTTAAAACAACGAATAATTAACAATTTGTATTAGTTATCATGAACATTTATTTATTTTTATTCATTTTTCAGTTTATTTGTTATTTGTTAGAAATATGAAGATAGTGTGTTTGTATGATGTTGTAAGATTTTGTGTTGTGTTATAGGACATAATTTGTGCATGAAATACTTACGTAGAAGTATATTATATAATATATATATATATATA
>NC_092230.1:41495925-41500925 GCF_036320965.1 Panulirus ornatus
TATCTATCATACTTGGTCTGTGTGAGAGATGATGGGTGGGTATATCTATCATACTTGGTCTGTGTGAGAGATGGTATGGTGGGTATATCTATCATACTTGGTCTGTGAGAGAGATGGGTGGGGGTATATCTATCATACTTGGTCTGTGTGAGAGATGATGGGTGGGTATATCTATCATACTTGGTCTGTGTGAGAGATGGTTTGGTGGGTATATCTATCATACTTGGTCTGTGTGAGAGATGGTTGGGTGGGTATATCTATCATACTTGGTCTGTGTGAGAGATGGTTGGGGTGGGTATATCTATCTCGTTATATCTCTCGCCTTCTTGTGGTGGTGGTATACTCCGTCTCTGGTAGAAGGGTAGTATACTCCCCCCCTTTTTCCTCCCCTCCTGTATTATATTACTTCTCCATCCCATGGTATACCTCATCGTCTTGAAGTATACTCAATAATAATACCGCTCCTCCTTCTTCTTGAGGTATACCTATTCCTTCCAAAGGTATACTCTTCCCCTCCCCCCACGATATACCTCTCCCAATCCATGGTATTACCCGTTCTTTTCCCAGAGGGTATACCTCTCCCTTTCGCAGAGGGTATACCTCTCCCTTTCCCAGAGGGTATACCTCTCCCTTCCACGATATACCCCATGTCCTTCCTTGGACATACCTCTCCCTCCTAGCATATACGCCCCGCCTCTCCTGGGGGGGGGGGTTGGTTATACTCCTCCACACTGTAGTATACCTCGTCCCTCCGGTGGTTATACCTCTCCCTACTTGAGTATATCCAACCTCATCTCTCCCTACCAGTTTTAATCGGAATTATAATCTCGTGTTAATTGGAATTATAATATCGTTTTAATCGGAATTATTGTCTAGTTTTAATCGGAATTATAATCTCGTTTTAATCGGAATTATAATCTTGTGTTAATTGGAATTATGATATCGTTTTAATCGGAATTATAATCTCGTTTTAATCGGAATAATAATATCCTTTTAATCGGAATTATAATCTCGTGTTAATCGGAATTATAATATCGTTTTAATCGGAATTATAATCTCCTTTTAATCGGAATTATAATCTTGAGTTAATCGGAATTATAATATCGTTTTAATCGGAATTATAATCTCGTTTTAATCGGAATTATAATATCGTTTTAATCGGAATTATAATATCGTTTTAATCGGAATTATGATATCGTTTTAATTGGAATTATAATCTCGTTTTAATCGGAATTATAATCTCGTTTTAATCGGAATTATGATATCGTTTTAATTGGAATTATAATATCGTTTTAATCGGAATTATAATATCGTTTTAATCGGAATTATGATATCGTTTTAATTGGAATTATAATCTCGTTTTAATCGGAATTATAATCTCGTTTTAATCGGAATTATAATCTCGTTTTAATCGGAATTATAATCTTGTGTTAATCGGAATTATAATCTCGTTTTAATCGGAATTATGATATCGTTTTAATTGGAATTATAATATCGTTTTAATCGGAATTATAATATCGTTTTAATCGGAATTATGATATCGTTTTAATTGGAATTATAATCTCGTTTTAATCGGAATTATAATCTCGTTTTAATCGGAATTATAATCTTGTGTTAATCGGAATTATAATCTCGTTTTAATCGGAATTATAATCTCGTTTTAATCGGAATTATAATCTCGTTTTAATCGGAATTATAATCTCGTTTTAATCGGAATTATAATCTTGTGTTAATCGGAATTATAATCTCGTTTTAATCGGAATTATAATCTTGTGTTAATCGGAATTATAATCTCGTTTTAATCGGAATTATAATCTCGTTTTAATCGGAATTATAATCTCGTTTTAATCAGAATTATAATCTTGTGTTAATCGGAATTATAATCTCGTTTTAATCGGAATTTCTCCAAAGTGCTCGATCGGTTCCCGGTCACTAATTCTATACCGGATGGTTTTGATATACGACTTATTATAGAAAACGTCATACCCGACAATTAAGAGAAAAAATAGAACTTAGTTTTTTAATATAATTGATCAATTTGAGTTTCTTATGATAAATCATTTAATTATTTCCCGTTTTTTTTTGTGGTTTTGGAATGTGAAATGTGAAGAAGATACAATCTATCTATCTATCTATCTATCTATCTATCTATCTATCTATCTATATATATATATATATATATATATATATATATATATATATATATATATATATTGTTCTTAGATAAGAAGTCAATACAGGTGTATAGTGCACGAAAGCTAAACAACGAGGGTGTAAATGTATTTACATAAATGATTTACAGTTGTGGCCAGAAGCCTGATTTACATATAGACACTTTTATTTGTGTTATGTGTTTACCTGATGAGGAATTTTATATATATATATATATATATATATATATATATATATATATATATATATATATATATATAATATATATATATATATATATATATATATATATATATATATATATATATATATATATATATATGCTTGATCGCCGTTTCCCACTTTACTGATGTTACAATGAATTAAGCCAGTTATTAGTAGACTACAGATCCACCCATATTGTGTAGTAAATGTTGGAGATGCAGTCGTGTTGTGGTGTAAATGCTGGAGGTTCTGCCCTGTTTTAGTGTAAATGTTGGAGATTCGGCCATGTTTTGGTGTAAATGTTGGAGATTCGGCTCGTGTTGTGGTGTTAAATGTTGGAGATACCACCACGTTGTGGTGTAAATGCCGGAGAAACAATATCCCATAGTGTGTAAATGATGGAGGTACGAGAGAGTGTGTAAATGGTGGTGAAACTGTTGAAAATGTTGGAGATACTGCAAGAGTGGAGGATATATGTTGGGGGAGACGGGCGGTGTACAGTGGGGGTTGAGTTAATGTTGGAGATCGTCCTGGAGTGGTGTTGGAGAAAGGCTGGAGAGGAGTAGGTCGGTGTTGGAGACGAACCCGGAACATTGTGAGTTTCCGTCTCGCTCTGTCTGTCCCCAACACACAGCCACCACGGCTCATTAGCCAGGCCCTACACCTGCCCTACACCTTCACTACATCTTCACTACACCTGCCCTACACCTGCCCTACACCTGCCCTACATCTTCACTACACCTTCACTACACCTGCCCTACACCTGCACTACACCTTACACCTGTACCACACCTGTACTACACCTTCACTACACCTTCATTACACCTTTACCACACCTTCATTACACCTGCACTACACCTTCACTACACCTTCACTACACCTGTAATACACATGCAGCAGTCCAACGCATGTGTTCACTCCACCAAGCTTCCAGTCTTGTCCTACCCCCCCCTACTGTCTCACTAGACCCCAGTCCCCTCCAGGTTGTCCAGTCCACCAAGCTTCCAGCCCTGTCCCACCCTGCTATTATCTCACTAGGTCCCAGTCCCTTCCAGGTTGTCCAATCCACCAAGCCCTGTCCCACCCTTCTACTGTCTCACAAGACCCCAGTCCCCTCCAGGTTCTCCAGTCCACCAAGCCTCCAGTCTTGTCCCACCTCCCTCCTACTGTCTCACTAGACCCCAGTCCCCTCCAGGTCCGTGTGAACACCCTACACAACTTTCACTTCCCCCCAGACTCACCTGTGTCTCTCCCCAACACACCCCTGGTCTTCCTCCTTCCTCCTCTCCTCATACCACCACACTAGAAAAGGTACAAAACAGGTCACACAAGACCATTCCAGGTCCCTCTTACACCACAGACCATGGTGGCGATTAACACACTAGTGCTCCACCTCCTCCCTCCACCACCCCGACTCTCTCCAACCATCACCATCATCATCATTTACACCTTCTCCAACACTTCATGAGGGAGGGAGGAAGGTACTGCATCATCCCCGCCACCGACAGAGATCCTTCGTCCCCTGGTACACAGTACATCTCTCGGTGTATCCCGGGCCATTCTTTCTCATATACTTTCCCCATTTTACGTTGTAATATGTTAACCTCCTTCGGTATTGTTATATCGATATACTATGTGGTATATTCCCTAGTGGTCTTAGAGACGTAACTACTTAACTATGCTGTTATCCTTGATGCCCTCAGTCCAATGTAGCGCCCAGAGTTTCAGTATAGCGTAATCAGTCTCTCCTGGCTGTAGGGTTCAAACACTCGCTCGCTTCTCTCCCCATTCGGTGTAAAGTCACACGTTCGAATCCCATCAACCTTTGCCTGCGAAATTTTTCTGATCTTTTACTCGTTTTCGCTTTGTCTGGTTCGTTAATAACGCAACAGCGTTATGTTTTGCGTTTTTTATTTTGATTTACGAAATGATTTTTTTTCAACTTACGAAATGATTTTTTTTGGCAGAATTTGAATTTTTCTAATTTGTGAATTGAACATTTTTTTCGCACAATTTTTTTTTTGTTTAGATTTACGAATTGAATTTTTTTTTTTGCACGAATTGGATTTTTATTCTAAATTTACGAATTGAACCTTTTTTTTTTCTTCACGGATTGAATCTTTTTTTTGCACCGTTTAAATTTTTAAATTTACGAATCGAATTTATATGCACGAATTGGATTTCTTTTCAATGTACGAATTGAACATTTTTTTTTTTTGGTTTTGATCGAATTGGAATTTTTCAATTTACGATTTTAACATTGTTTTTCATCGGATTTGTGTATCTCTCGTCTAGGGCGTCTCATTATCCTACCTCTCTTTATTTTGATTATCAATTATCCTTCCAGAATATATATATATATATATTTACCTTTACGTTTTCTGTTTATGATGATCCCTTAAAACCAAGACGTTCCTTCCATTTTCTATAACTTCCCCTCTTTATTTTTATTTAAGGTCATATTTTGTACACCATTATTGATATTTTGTTCATCCTTCCTCCACACTTTACTGGTTTAGGTGTTTGTTTATTAAACTTTATCATGTTCTTTACTACTTCAGCCCATATATAAATTATGCTCAGTTCGTTTTTGGATAACAAAGGACGTAAGCATGTTTTATTTC
>NC_092230.1:41510925-41520925 GCF_036320965.1 Panulirus ornatus
TGACAGCACGTCAACCCCGGTATACCACATCGATCCAATTCACTCTATTCCTTGCCCTCCTTTCACCCTCCTGCATGTTCAGGCCCCGATCACACAAAATCTTTTTCACTCCATCTTTCCACCTCCAATTTGGTCTCCCTCTTCTCCTCGTTCCCTCCACCTCCGACACATATATCCTCTTGGTCAATCTTTCCTCACTCATTCTCTCCATGTGCCCAAACCATTTCAAAACACCCTCTTCTGCTCTCTCAACCACGCTCTTTTTATTTCCACACATCTCTCTTACCCTTACGTTACTTACTCGATCAAACCACCTCACACCACACATTGTCCTCAAACATCTCATTTCCAGCACATCCATCCTCCTGCGCACAACTCTATCCATAGCCCACGCCTCGCAACCATACAACATTGTTGGAACCACTATTCCTTCAAACATACCCATTTTTGCTTTCCGAGATAATGTTCTCGACTTCCACACATATATATATATATATATATATATATATATATATATATATATATAAAATTCTCTTATGTTACGACGAAAAAATTGCGACTCTCACATATAATTACATAGATTTTTGTTTGAAGGCAATTTCTAATGTCTATCGACTGTACTCAAATAAACTTTTGGTGGAAGATAATCGAATGGGATTTTATTATAAGTCAAGATGTGATAAAGAGTTAAAGAAATTAACATTGGCTCAGTAAAGAAAACGTAAAGGGGGGTCAGGAACGAAAGAAAACGGCGGGTTGGAGTGCCTATAATGGCCAGTAATGAACTACAACCCAAAAGATGATTAAAGATAATTAATTTGTTGTTTGAATGAAGTATTCGTTGACTCTCGCTATGGAAGAAGTGTAGTTAGTGTCCGAAGGGGGGGCGGGGGGAGGGGGGGCCCACACTTATAACGCATGATACTTATAACACTTAGAACACTTTTTATACTTATAACATTTATAAAACTCAGAACACTTATGATACATAAGACACTTATGATACTTATGACACTTATAACACTTAATACTTAGAACACTTATAATACTTAGAACCCTAAGGACACTTATAATTCTTATAACACTCAGAACACTTATGATTATGATACTTAGAACACTTATGATACTTATGACACTTATAACACATAATACTTAGAACACTTTTAATACTTAGAACACTTAGAACACTTCTAATACTTATAACACTCAGAACACTTATGATTATGATACTTAGAACACTTTTCATACTTAGAACACTTAGAACACTTTGCATACTTAGAACACTTAGAACACTTTTCATACTTAGAACACTTAGAACACTTTTAGAACACTTAGAACACTTCTAATACTTAGAACACTCAGAACACTTATGATTCCCCCCCACACCCACCCCCACCCCTCACCCCTCCCTCACCCCTCTCTCCCCCTCTCCCCCCCTCTTACCCCGGGCCTCCCTTCCTCCCTCCCCTCCCCCCCCCTCCCCCCCCCTCCCCCCCCCCCCCCCCTCCCCCCCCCTCCACCCCCCCCCCTCCCCCCTCCCCCCCCCCCCCCCTCCCCCCCCCCCCCCCCCCCCTCCCCCCCCCCCCCCCCCCCCCCCCCCCCTCCCCCCCCCCCCCCCCCCCCCCCCCCCCCCCCCCCCCCCCCCCCCCCTCCCCCCCCCCCCCCCCCCCCCCCCCCCCCCCCCCCACCCCCCCCCCCCTCCCCCCCCCCCCCACCCCCCCCCCCCCCCCCCCCCCCCCCCCCCCTCCCCCCCCCCTCCCCCCCCCCCCCCCCTCCCCCCCCCCCCCTCCCCCCCCCCCCCCCCCCCCCCACCCCCCCCCCCCCTCCCCCCCCCCCCCCCCCCCCCCCCCCCCCCCCCCCCCCCCCCCCCCCCCCCCCCCCCCCCCCCCCCCCCCCCCCCCCCCCCCCCCCCCCCCCCCCCCCCCCCCCCCCCCCCCCCCCCCCCCCCCCCCCCCCCCCCCCCCCCCCCCCCCCCCCCCCCCCCCCCCCCCCCCCCCCCCCCCCCCCCCCCCCCCCCCCCCCCCCCCCACCCCCCCCCCCCCCCCCCCCCCCCCCCCCCCCCCCCCCCCCCCCCCCCCCCCCCCCCCCCCCCCCCCCCCACCCCCCCCCCCCCCCCCCCCCCCCCCCCCCCCCCCCCCCCCCCCCCCCCCCCCCCCCCCCCCCACCCCCCCCCCCCCCCCCCCCCCCCCCCCCCCCACCCCCCCCCCCCCCCCCCCCCCCCCCCCCCCCCCCCCCCCCCCCCCCCCCCCCCCCCCCCCCCCCCCCCCCCCCCCCCCCCCCCCACCCCCCCCCCCCCCCCCCCCCCCCCCCCCCCCCCCCCCCCCCCCCCCCCCCCCCCCCCCCCCCCCCCCCCCCCCCCCCCCCCCCCCCCCCCCCCCCCCCCCCCCCCCCCCCCCCCCCCCCCCCCCCCCCCCCCCCCCCCCCCCCCCCCACCCCCCCCCCCCCCCCCCCCCCCCCCCCCCCCCCCCCCCCCCCCCCCCCCCCCCCCCCCCCCCCCCCCCCCCCCCCCCCCCACCCCCCCCCCCCCCCCCCCCCCCCCCCCCCCCCCCCCCCCCCCCCCCCCCCCCCCCCCCCCCCCCCACCCCCCCCCCCCCCCCCCCCCCCCCCCCCCCCCCCCCCCCCCCCACCCCCCCCCCCCCCCCCCCCCCCCCCCCCCCCCCCCCCCCCCCCCCCCCCCCCCCCCCCCCCCCCCCCCCCACCCCCCCCCCCCCCCCCCCCCCCCCCCCCCCCCCCCCCCCCCCCCCCCCCCCCCCCCCCCCCCCCCCCCCCCCCCCCCCCCCCCCCCCCCCCCCCCCCCCCCCCCCCCCCCCCCCCCCCCCCCCCCCCCCCCCCCCCCCCCCCCCCCCCCCCCCCCCCCCCCCCCCCCCCCCCCCCCCCCCCCCCCCCCCCCCCCCCCCCCCCCCCCCCCCCCCCCCCCCCCCCCCCCCCCCCCCCCCCCCCCCCCCCCCCCCCCCCCCCCCCCCCCCCCCCCCCCCCCCCCCCCCCCCCCCCCCCCCCCCCCCACCCCCCCCCCCCCCCCCCCCCCCCCCCCCCCCCCCCCCCCCCCCCCCCCCCCCCCCCCCCCCCCCCCCCCCCCCCCCCCCCCCCCCCCCCCACCCCCCCCCCCCCCCCCCCCCCCCCCCCCCCCCCCCCCCCCCCCCCCCCCCCCCCCCCCCCCCCCCCCCCCCCCCCCCCCCCCCCCCCCCCCCCCCCCCCCCCCCCCCCCCCCCCCCCCCCCCCCCCCCCCCCCCCCCCCCCCCCCCCCCCCCCCCCACCCCCCCCCCCCCCCCCCCCCCCCCCCCCCCCCCCCCCCCCCCCCCCCCCCCCCCCCCCCCCCCCCCCCCCCCCCCCCCCCCCCCCCCCCCCCCCCCCCCCCCCCCCCCCCCCCCCCCCCCCCCCCCCCCCCCCCCCCCCACCCCCCCCCTCCCCCAGCACGCCGTGCACCACCCCCTCCCCGCCCTCTTCCCCCCCAGCACGTCTTTCCATCCTAGCAATTCTCCCCCCAGCACGTAGGTTAATGCCTAGCGAATATCACCATCCTAGCCCCCTTCCCCCACACTTTTTTTTCCCACCAGAAATTTCCCCCCAGCACGTAAGTTAATGCCTAGCGAACATCATCATCCTAGCCACCTCCCCAGCACGTCTTTCCAAATCCTACATTCCCCCCACACGTAGGTTAATGCAAGCGAAAATCATCCTACCACCCCCAACGTTTTTCCCACCTAGAAAATACCCCCAGCACGAAAGTTAATGCCTTCGAAATATCATAAACCAGCCACCCCCCCACACTTTTTCCCATCCTAGCAACTCTCCCCCAGCACGTAGGTTAATGCCTAGCGAAATATCACCATCCTAGCCACCTCCTCCTAGCACGTCTGTTAATCCCTAGCAACTCCACCTACTGGCTCAGCACCCAGCACTTGACCCATCCCGTTTGCTCTCTCTCTCTCTCTCTCTCTCTCTCTCTCTCTCTCTCTCTCTCTCTCTCTCTCTCACACACACACACACACACACACACACACCCACACACACACACACACACACCCACACACACACACACACACACACACACAGACACATAGAGAATGGTCATAGAAAGCCACTGATGGGTACCTTACACACACAACTCCTCGCACTTCATCGTACATGATTCTGTACCCACGTCAACACACACACACACACACACAATGGGGCGCAATAGAAAGGGACAATAGATAACAATAGATAACAATAGATAACAATAGATAGCAATATTTCCGGACTTCCAAGTAACCTTTGATGAAGTCTATCCAATGTGAAACAGAGGCTCAAAGCCTCGGAGGGGGGGAAGGGGGGAGGGGGAAGGGGGAATCACTGGTTGGATAGGGAATGGGACAGAAGCGTAGTGATGGGAGGCAGGGAGAGGGGGGGATGGGTCGTCATGAATGGGGGTTCAAGTAGTGATAGGGAATGGGACAGAAGCGTAGTGATGGGAGGAAGAGAGAGGGGGGATGGGTCGTCATGAATGGGGGTTCAAGTAGTGATAGGGAATGGGACAGAAGCGTAGTGATGGGAGGAAGAGAGGAAGGGGTGAGGGGGGGTCGTCATGAATGGGGGTTCAAGTAATGGTAGGGAATGGGACAGAAGCGTAGTGATGGGAGGCAGGGAGAGGGGGGGATGGGTCGTCATGAATGGGGGTTCAAGTAGTGATAGGGAATGGGACAGAAGCGTAGTGATGGGAGGAAGAGAGGAAGGGGTGAGGGGTGGGGATCGTCATGAATGGGGGGAAGGGGAAGTAGTTGGGGGTATGGTGATGGGTGGTGGGTGGGGGGGTGTAGATCATCACCCCCCCCCCACCATGATAAGAAGAAGATAAGGCTAAGAGTCCAGGAGGAGTATATGAGATAAAGATGAGTTCAATGGTCCAGAAGAGAAGAAAATGGGTAATGGGTAATGGGTAATGGGTGAAGGCCATTTCACGTCCACGCATGTCAGGTGTTGGTGGCAAGGAGGTCCAAACACACACCCCCCCACCTTCGCCCCCCCCCCTCAGCCCCCCACTTGAAGAGGAACTGTGATGGGGTCAGTCGATAAGATAAAGGACACCCCCATAGTGTGAGGGGAAGAGAGGGGAGGAGGAGGACACCCCCATAGTGTGAGGGGAAGAGAGGGGAGGGGGGATTTCTCTGGAGGGTATGTGGTTTCTGTGGGCGTGTGAGAGGGGGAGGGGGTTAGGGGGACTTCTCTGGGGGTGTGTGGTTTCTCTGGGGGTGTGTGGTTTCTCTGGGGGTGTGGTTTTAAAGGACACCCCCATAGTGTGAGGGAAGAGGAGGAGGAGGGGGGGATTTCTCTGGAGGGCGTGTGGTTTCTCTGGGTGTGTAGTTTCTCTGGGGGTGTGTGGTTTCTCTGGCGTGTGTGGTTTCTCTGGGGGTGTGTGGTTTCTCTGGGGTGTGTGGTTTCTCTGGGGGTGTGTGGTTTCTCTGGGTGTGTGTGGTTTCTCTGGGTGTGTGTGGTTTCTCTGGGGGTGTGTGGTTTCTCTGGGGGTGTGTGTGGTTTCTCTGGGGGTGTGTGGTTTCTCTGGGGGTGTGTGGTTTCTCTGGGGGTGGGGATGACGAGAATGTAGGATACGATTTTTTTTTAGGATTTATGAACCAAAACCATTATCATTTTCTTGTACTTTTTTTTTAAACGTGCCGAAGCGAGGATGTGTGTTATGGCCGTCATAGGCCTATGTCTGGTGCAGTTCGTGGGGGGGGCCCACACCGCCGACCCCCCCTACTTACCTACGTAACTAAGGATATTCGTCAATTAGAAGCAGTGCAGCGAAGAGCAATGGAAGCGATTGATTTATTTTTTTCTTCTCCTTCTTCTTCTTCTTCTTCTTCTTCTTCTTCTTCTTCTTCTTCTTCCTGTTCTTCTTCTTCTTCTTGTTCTTGTTCTTCTTCTTCTTCTTCTTGTTCTTCTTTTTCTTTTTCTTCTTCTTCTTCTTCTTCTTCTTCTTCTTCTTCTTCTTCTTCTTCTTGTTCTTCTTCTTCTTCTTCTTCTTCTTCTCCTCCTCCTCCTCCTCCTCCTCCTCCTCCTCCTGTCTCACTTAGCGTAACGAACCGTATGCACAGAAAAAATAAAATTGCATCTGTGTTCTCTCTTCAGTAGGGGTCTGGGCCCAGGTCAGGTGACGGAAAGTTTGAAAAATACTTCAAAAAAAAAAATGAAAAAGATGATTGAAAAATGTAGTATTTACGGTCGTACCTGTACACGAGCAACGAGAGAAGAGGAAGAGAAAGAAAAATATATATGGTGAAACTTAGTAGGGTGTGGGGTTTGAAGGTGTGGGATGTGGGGTGTGTGGGGGTGTAGGGTGTGTGGGGGTGAAATATATAGGGTAAAATTTAGTAGGGTGTGTGGGGTGTGTGGGTGTGTGGGATGTGGGGGTGAAATATATAGGGTAAAACTTAGTAGGGTGTGTGGGTGTGTGGGGTGTGGGGTGTGTGGGGTGTGGGGGTGAAATATATAGGGTAAAACTTAGTAGGGTGTGTGGGTGTGTGGGATGTGGGGTGTGTGGGGTGTGGGGGTGAAATATATAGGGTAAAACTTAGTAGGGTGTGTGGGTGTGTGGGGTGTGGGGGTGTGTGGGATTTGTGGGGGTGAAATATATATATGGTAAAACTTAGTAGGGTGTGTGGGGGTGTGTGGGATGTGGGGTGAAATATATAGGGTAAAACTTAGTAGGGTGTGTGGGAGTGTGGGATGTGGGGTGTGTGGGGAGTGGAGGGTGAAATATATATGTTAAAACTTAGTAGGGTGTGTGTGGGTGTGGTGTGGGAGTGTGTGGTCACCGAGTTAAACATGGAGTGTATGAAACACGTCTTAACCCATGGTATGTATGTGTGTATATGTGTGTGTATATGTGTATGTGTGTGTATATGTGTGTGTATATGTGTGTGTGTGTGTATTACGCATGGATGCATGTCACCGGACATGGTTGTCATCCATGTCATACCACACCCATACCTTCAAAGTTCAGCTTGACCAAACTCACCTCCCCATGTCGCTCTCTGTGATGGCAAAATGCTTTTTCTCATCAGCCATTATAACGTCATAATGGTAGTAATTTATATATATATATATATATATATATATATATATATATATATATATATATATATATATATATATATATATGCCATTATAACGTTATAGTGGTAGTAATTTATATATATATATATATATATATATATATATATATATATATATATATATATATAAATATATATATATATATATATATATATATATATATATATATATATATATATATATATATATATATATAAATATATATATATATATATATATATATATATATATATATATATATATATATATATATATATATATATATATATGTGTGTGTGTGTTGCCTTCTTCCCTAGCCCCGCTGTGGTAACTTGCCGAGCTGAGCCGCCTACTTGAAAGAGGGAGGGGGGACAAGAAAGAAATTACTGTATTATAGAAAGAAATTACTGTATTATAGAAAGAAATTACTGTATTATCCTCATCCCTCCACATTAGATGTGGAATATTAGACCTTATGGTCTAATCGAGAGACAGTGAGCTGAAAAGTTTATCCTTCGTAGTGATAACCAAAAAATAGTGAAGAGGGGGATGGATGAATGCATGTCATTAGTGATGGAATGAATGACATACATAACGTTTCATCTGCCTTCTGACTTTCCCGTGTTTCCGTCAGGCATATTACTCCTGCAAGGTATTTTTAATTACTCCTGCAAGGTATTTTTTATTACTCCTGCAAGGTATTTTTTTCCCTTCTACCCGTTTTGGTTTTGGCTTTGTTATCCTTATCTTTTTTTTCTGTTTTGAAGTGGAGTGTATCTGTATCAGTAGTGTTAAGGAGAGAAGACCACCTCGCACGGACCTTGGGGTCTGTGTGTGTGGTCTGCGTACCACACACACACACACACACACACACACACACACACACACACACACACACACACACACACACACACACACATCCTCCCCCCCCCTTCTCCCTCCTCCTCTTCCTGACCCCATTCCTCACCAAGTCCCCCATCATGAACCCATGACCACCCCACACCCCACACACCCCACACCCCACACACCCACACACTCCACACCCCACTCAGCGCTCATCGCCACCCCCCCTTCATGAGCCATCCCCCCTTCATGAGCCAACACCCCCCTTCATGAACCACCCCCCCCCTTCATGAGCCAACCCCCCCCTCTCATGAGCCAACACCCCTCCTCCTCCCCCCATCCTTCATTAAAGCCCCCACCCCGTCGCGTCCACCACCGTCAATATTTTCCAGTACGAGTCCCCGAGATCCGATGTGTCTCAGCCACGACGGATAGGCGAGGTGTGATCTCATCCTCCCTCATCCCCCCAAACCCCCCCGGTCTGGCTAGGTCTGCTGGGGATAGGTGGATGTCTGTGGGGGGGGGGGTTAGGGATAGGACGGGGGGGGGGATAGTCCGGTAGGTTGGTGTAGGGGTTTGTGGGTAGATGGTGTGTGTGTGGGGGGGGGTGTTTTGTGGGTAGATGGTGTGTGGGGGGGGGTGTTTTGTGGGTAGATGGTATGGGTATTTTGTGGGTAGATGGTGTGGTAGATGGGGTATATTTTGTGGGTAGATGGTGTGGTAGATGGTGTAGTTATTTTGTGGGTAGATGGTGTGGTAGGTTGTGGTACCTTGAGGTAGATGGTCCTGTAGGTTTGGGGCCCTTTTGTGGTAGATGGTCTGGTAGATTATTGTAGGTAGATGGTAGATGTACTACCCACCGTCGGCAGGTAGATGGCATATCGTTAAGAAAAGAGACTTAAACTCCTGAATGGGTTAGTAAGTAGTTCAAAAACTAGCCACCGTTAAAGTCGTCGTCACCACCACAACACCACCCCGCCACCACCATACCAACAGAGATCCCTCGTCCCATAGTTGCAGTTCGACACCAGAACCGCACCACGCCTCACACCCCACCCATCTCTCCCAGAACCCATACAAGAACGACCCATCCCTCCCCATCCATCCCATCCACTGCGTATATCATCAGTAATGCGTGCCCCACCACCCTAATGATTGTGTAAACAAGTGTCTCTCTCTCTCTCTCTCACTCTCTCTCTCACTCTCTCTAAACCTGGTCCTTTTCATAGTGGGACTGTCCGTTGTGTTTGCATATCATCTGTGTGTTTTCCAGCGTCTGACTTGTGTGGGTCTGGTAAGCAGTGTGTTATTGTTATTATTATTATTGTTATTTTTATCATTATCATTATGATTATTGTTATTATTATTATTATTATTATTATTATTATTATTATTATTATTTGTAGTAGTAGTAGTAGTAGCAGTAGTAAAGTAATAGTAGTAGTAGTAGTAGAAATAGTAGTAGTAGTAGTAGTAGTAGTAGTAGTAGTAGAAGTAATAGTAGTAGTAGAAGTAGTAGTAGTAGTACTAGAAGTAGTAGTAGTAGAAGTAATAGTAGTAGTAGTAGTAGTAGTAGTAGTAGTAGTAGTAGTAGTAGTAGTAGTAGAAGTAATAGTAGTAGTAGTAGTCGTAGTAGTAATAGTAGTAGTAGTAGTAGTAGTAGTAGTAGAAGTAATAGTAATAGTAGTAGTCGTAGTAGTAATAGTAGTAGTAGTAGAAGTAATAGTAGTAGTAGTAGTAGTAGTTAGGATACACCATAAACACACACACACACACACCCACGACACACTCTATCATCACCCCTCCCCTCTCTCTCTCCTCCTCCTCCCCTCACCTCGTGCCTTGGTAAGCCGCCACCACTTCCCTCCCTCCCTCCCTCACTGTGTGCCCTCCTCCTCCTCCTCTTCCCCCTTGTGAACGTCTCCCTCGCTCGCTGGTGGTACATTTGCAGCATTACCTCAAGTGGCAGCATCTGTATGTATACCTCACCCTCAACCCTCACCCCTCCTCCCCTCACTGTGGGGAGAGGAGGGGAAGAGGAGGGGGGCCCCCCCCTTCCTGCTCACTGCACCCACCCTTACCC
>NC_092230.1:41523425-41548425 GCF_036320965.1 Panulirus ornatus
GTGGTGGTGTGTGGTGTAGCATTATAAACATGTCCTCAGTCATTCGGTCCAGCCCATCATAAAACCACTTCTTGACATCTTGGCTTAACAATTTCTTTTCCCTTTAAAACTTAGAATATCTATTTTTATGACGTTAACACATATGTAAACTTGTGGGTTGTGATCAAGTCACCCCCTCACTCTCTTCTCTCTCTCTCTCTACCCCTTAACCTAAACCCTGTAACTCAACTGTCTTTAAATTTAAGCACCATCTATATTGTCCCCCCTTGGACCTTCTCTATCCGCTCTTTGTGCACTTAGCTGCGGGGGTGACCAAACCCTTTAGAAGCATTTCTAGTTTTGTTGTCCTCCTCTGGCCTTCCCCTATCACTCTTTGTGCTTCTTTAGCTGCGGTGGTGACCAAACCCTTTTTAAGCATATTCTAGTTTTGTTCCCCCAACCGTCCCCAGCCCTACGTCCCTCCGTCCGTCCGTGGCGGGGTGCGTCCCCCCCGGGTCCCCTCCCCCGGGGGTGGGTTTCCCCCCCCCCCCCCTTCCCCGTTCCGGGCGTCACCCCCCCCCCCCCCTCAACCCCCCCCGGGCCGCGCGACCCGTGGGAGCCTGAAGGCTTTTGAAACAGGTTTTTCCGAAATTTGGGGTTTCCTCCCAGCGGGATCTTCTCCTCTCTCCTCCTCCCTTCTTTCCCCCTCCATCAACCCCATTACTCCAGCACTTTCTTCCCCCCCCCCCCCTATCTGCTGGCCCCACCCTCCTCACCCCTCCCCCCCCTTCCCCCCCCGGGTTTTGAAGTCCTCTACCCTGGGTTCCACCCACCCACCCCACACCCACCCAAACCCCCACAAAAACCCCCAATCCCCTCCCCCCATCCCCCAACACCACCAAACCCCTACTACCTCCCCACCACCACCCCCACACCCGGGAGTCTCCATCTCTCTGTCTATCTCCATCACGAAACTCCCTCACCATCACCACCAACCAACGCCAGGATTCAACCCCCATTCCCACCACCATTTCCATCATCACCATTCCATCAACACCCCCTTTTCCCCGCCACCATCTCAGTACAACCCCTTTACAGACGGTACGACCCCTTTGGGACGACGGTCCGACCCTTGAGCACGACGGTACGAAAACCCTTTAGCAGCGGTCACACTTTAAACACGACGGTACAAACCCCTTTAGCCCGACGTTTCGACCCTTTTAGCACGACGGTACGACCCTTTTAGCACGCGGTTTAAACCCCTTTTAGCACGACGGTACAGACCCCTTTAGGCACGAAAGGTACGACCCCCCTTTAGCACGACGTACCAACCCCCGAGCCAAAAAGGTATGACCTTGACACGACGGTAGACCTTGAGCACGGCGGTACGACCCCTTTGGGACACGGTACACACCTTGAGCACGCCCGGAAAACGACCCCTTTAACACGACGATGTACGACCCCTTCAACCGGCGGTACGACCCAAAAAATAGATGGGGTGTATTTGACTCGCAGTGAATGTTAGGCCATTTTAATAGTCAATGTTTACCAAATGGCGTCCTGCTACGTCTCTCGTTGTTTCAACTGACTGTTATTTTTTCTTATGGTCTCCCCTGATGATGTGATTATGACACGAAAGTGCACTTGGGAACTTATCTTTTTTTCATTTCCCCGGGGCCCTCAGGGAATATTTTAAAATTTATATAAATATATATTATAATAAATTATAATATTTTTAAATATTATAAAAAAAATATATATATAATATGTGAGGTAGCGCAAAAAAACAAAACGAAAGAAATGGTCCAACCCCCCCCCAATCACATGTATAAAAACATACTCCACACCCCGAAATATCATACCTACAAAGTTTTCCATTTTTTAAACCCCAGACGCTTCACACCCCCCGATTCAATCCACTGACAGCACGTAAACCCCCGGTATACCACATCGACCCAAATTCACTCTATTCCTTGCCCTCCTTTCACCCCCCGCATTTTTCAGGCCCGATCACAAAAAATTCTTTTTTAACTCCATCTTTCCACCCCCAAATTTTGGCCCTCCCTTTCCCTCTTTCCCCTCCCCCTTCCACACATATATCCTTTTGGGGCAATTTTTTCCTCCTCTTTCTTCTCCATGTGCCCAAACCATTTAAAACACCCTCTTCTGCTCTCTCAACCCGCTCTTTTTTTTTCCACACATCTCTCTTACCCTTACTTTTACTTACTCGATAAAAAACCAAACCTCAAACCACCCCTTTTTCCTAAAAAACACTCTTTTCCCAGCACACCCACCTTTCCGGCGAACAATTTCTACCCCATACCCCACCCCTCGAAACCCATAACAACTTTGGTTGGAAACCCTATTCCTTCAAACATACCCTTTTTTGCTTTCCGAGATAATGTTCTCGATTCCACCTTTATATTATAAAATATAATATATAAAATTTTATATATATAATATATAAAATTCTTTTTTGGGTTTCGCCCAAAAAATTGCAACTCTCACATAAAATTACATAGTTTTTTGTTTGAAGGAAATTTCTAATGTCTATCGACTGAAACTCAAAAAAACTTTTGGTGGAAGAAAATCAAATGGGATTTTATTATAAGTCAAGATTTTGAAAAAGAGTTAAAAAAATTAACCCTTTGGGGCTCAGTAAGAAAACGTAAAGGGGGGGGGGCAGGGAAAGAAAGAAAACGGGGGGTTGGAGTGCCTTTAAAGGGGCCCGTAATGAACTACAACCCAAAAAAAGATTAAAGATATTTTAAATTTTTGTTTGAAAAAGAAGTTTTTCGTTGACTCTCCTATGGAAAAGTTTTTAGTTTTGTGTCCCAAGGGGGGCGGGGGGAGGGGGGGGACCCCCACTTTTAAAAGCCCTGATACTTAAAAATTTGGAAAAACTTTTTTTATTAAACATTTTTAAAAACCCCAAAACTTATGATACATAAAAACCTTATGAAAACTTTAAAGGGCACTTATAAAACTTTTAAAACTTAGAACACTTATAATACTTAAAACCCCCAAGGACACTTATAATTCTTTTAACACTCAAACACTTATGATTATGATACTTTGAACACTTTTCATACTTAAACACTTTTGAACCTTTTTTTTTACTTAGAACACTTAGAAAACTTTTCTTTTTAAAAACTTAGAAAAGAACACTTTTATACTTTGAACACTTAGAACACTTTTCATTTTTAAACATTAGAACACTTTGCAAAAATTGGGAAAACTTTTGAAACTTTTTATACTTTGAAAACTTAGAACCTTTGCCCTACTTAGAAACACTTAGAACACTTTTCATACTTAAACACTTAGAAACTTTTTATACTTAGAACACTTAGAACACTTTGCCCTACTTAGAACACTTAGGGAAAAATTTTCTTTCTTTGAACACTTAGAACATTTGCATACCCTTTTTTTGAAAAAACTTAAACACCCTTTTTATACTTAGAACATTAGAACACTTTGCATACTTAAACCTTTTGAACACTTTTCCCTACTTAGAACACTTAGAACCTTTTCATACTTAGAAACTTAAAAACATTTTCATACTTTAGAACACTAGAACCTTTGCATATTAGAACACTTAGAACACTTTTTTACTTAAAAACCCTTAGAAAACTTTGCATACTTAAACACTTAAAAAACTTTTCATACTTAGAACATTAAAAAACATTTTTATAAATTTGAACACTTAGAACACTTTGCAATTTCTTTTGAACACTTAAACCCTTTGCATACTTAGAACCCCTTAGAAGACTTCTAATACTTATAAAAAAGGGCTTATAATACGTTGGCCGCGAGATTGGAATGTGGAAAAATGGTTTTTTAAACTTGAAGGGCCTTTTTTTGGTTGGGGGGGGGGGGGGGGGGGGGGGGGGGGGGGGGGGGGCCCCGAGGGGGCAACAACCCAATAATGGGGCCCCCCCAAAACCCTTGGGCCCCGCCCCCCCCCCCCCTCACCCCCCACCCCTCACCCCTTCCCCCCCCCTCCCCCACCCCCCTCCCCCCCCCCCTTACCCCCCTTAACCCCCAAAGGGCCTCCCTCCTTCCCCCCCTCCCCCCCCCCCCCTCCTCCTTCCCCCTCCTTCCCCTTTCCCCTTCCCCCCAAAAACAAACACCTCACCCCCCCCCCCCCTCCCCCCTTTTCCTTCCCCCCCCTTTTTCCTTTTAACCCCCCCCCCCCCCTTCCCCCCCCCCTCCCAAACCCCCCCCGTTTAAAAACCTCCCCCCCCACCCCCCCCCCCTCTTTTTTAAACCCCCGGCCTTTGAACTTTTCATCCCCCCCCCATTTCCCCATCCCCCCCCCCCCCCCCCCCCCCCCCCCCCCCCCCCCCCCCCCTCCCCTCCTCTTTTCCCCTCCCCAGGACTTGTAGTGGACTCCCCCCCCTCCCCCCCCACCACCCCACCCCCCCACCCCCCCCACTTCCCCCCTTTCCCCCCCCTCCCCCTTTCCCTCACCCCCCCCCCACGTTTATACTTTTCCAGCAACTCTCTGTTCTCCTCCTCCCTCCCCCTTTCCCCTTCCCCCCCTCCCCCCCAAAGCACTTTCCCGTCCCCCACCCCCCTCCCCCAGCCACTTTTCCCCCCCCCCGGCACGTCTTCTTCCATCCTAGCAACTCTCCCCCAGCACGTGGGTTTAAATTGCCTACAAAATTTCACCACCTACCCACCCCCCCCACAGTTTTTCCCCCCATCCACAATTCCCCCACACTGGGTTTAAGCCTAGGGGAATACCCACCACCCAAAGCCACCTCCCCCAGCACGTCTTTCCATCCTAGCAATTCTCCCCAGCACGTAGGTTAATGCCTAGCGAAAAAAAATTCTTTATCCTAGCCACCCCCCCCAGCACGTTTTCCATTCCTAGAAAACTGCCCCCCCAGCAGTAGGTTAATCCCTAGCAAAATATCACCACCCTAGCCACCCTCCCCCAAGCATCTTTCCACCCTGGGCAACTCCCCCCCAGCACTGGGTTAAAATGCCAAAGCGAAATACACCACCTCCCCCAAACCTTTTTTTCCCCTCCTGGGCACGTCTGTTAATCCCTAGCAATCCACCTACTGGCCCCAAAACCCAGCATTTGGCCCCCCTTCCCTTTTGGGGTCTCTCTCTCTCTTCGCTCTCTCCCCTCTTCTCTCTCCCCTCCCCTCTCTCCCCTTTTCTCTTCTCTCCCCACAACACACACAAAACCCCAACACACACACACACACACCCCACCCCCAACACACCACACACACACACACCCACACACACACCACCCCACAACACACACACACACCCACACAGACACTTTAGAAAGGGTCTTAGAAACCCCAACTGATGGGCCCTTTAAACACACACAACCCCTCGCATTTTCATGGGACATCATTCTGTACCCACGTCAACCACCCCACACACACACACAATGGGGCGCAAATAGATAGGGAAAAATAGTTAAAATAGAAGGACAATGTAACAATAGAAAAGCAATTTCCGGACTTCCAAGAAACCCTTTTGATGAATCTTTTCCAAATGGAACAGGGGCCCCAAACCTCGGAGGGGGGGGGGGGGGAAAAGGGGGGGAAGGGGGGGAAATAAATGGTTGGATGGGGAAATGGACAGAAGCTTTGTGATGGGAGGCGGGAGGGGAAAGGGGGGTTTGGGTCGTCATGAAGGGGGGTTAAATAATATGGGGAAGGGGAAACAGAAGCGTAGTGGGGGAAAAAAAGAGAGGAAGGGGTGAGGGGGGGGGGATCGTCTTTGAATGGGGGGGGGGGAAGAAATTTGGGGGGTTTAGGTGGGGGTTTGGGTTTGGGGGGGGGTGAAAATAAACCCCCCCCCCCACCATGAAAAAAGGGAAAGATAAGGCTAAGAGCCCAGGAGGAGTAAAAATAAATAAAGATGATTCAAGGGCCCAAAAGAAGAAAAGGGGTTTAAAGGGGAAATTTGGGAAAGGGGGAAAGGGGCCTTTTTCCCACGTCCCGCATGTCGGGGTTTTGGGGGAAGGGGAGGCCCAAACACACCCCCCCCAACCACCTTCCCCCCCCCCCCCTCGGGCCCCCCCACTTGAAGAAACGGGGATGGGGTCAGTCGAAAAGATAAAGGACACCCCCTAGTGTAGGGGAAGAGGGGGGAGGGGAAAGGCACCCCCATAGTGTAGGGGAAGGAGGGGGGGGGGGGAATTTTCTCGGGAGGAAAGGGGTTTTCTGTGGGCGTGGGGAGGGGGGGGGGGTTGGGGGACTTTTTGGGGGGTTGGGGTTTTCCCCCCGGGGGGTGTGGGGTTTTTCCCCTGGGGGTGGGGTTTTAAAAGGACACCCCCATAGTGGAGGAAAGGAGAGGGGGGGGAATTTTCTCGGGGGGCGTGTGGTTTCTCTGGGGGTGTATTTTCTCGGGGGGTGTGTGGTTTTTTTTCTCTGGCGTGTGGGTTTTTCTCGGGGGTTGTGGTTTCTTTTGGGGTGTGTGGTTTCCCCTGGGGGTGTGGGTTTCCCTCGGGTGTGTGGTTTCTCGGGGTTTTGTGGGGTTCTCTGGGGGGTGTGGGGTTTTCCTCTGGGGGTGGTGGGGTTTTTCCCTTTGGGGTGTGGGGGTTTCTCTGGGGGTGGTTTTCTCGGGGGGTGGGGATGACAGAATGAAGGAAAACAATTTTTTTTTTGGATTTATAAAACCAAAACCATTATAAAGTTTTCCTTGTATTTTTTTTTTAAACGCCGAAGGGGGAGGATGTGTTTTTAGGGGCCTCATAGGCCTATTCGGTCCCTTTCCGTGGGGGGGCCCCACACCCCCGACCCCCCCTACTTCCAAACGTAACTAAGGATTTTCGTCAATTAGAAGCTCACAAAAAGAGAAATGGAAAACAAATTGATTTTTTTTTTTCTTCCCCTTTTTTCTTCTTCTTCTTCTTCTTTTCTTCTTTTCTTCTTCTTCCTTTTCCCTTCTTCTTTTCTTGTTCTGTTCTTCTTCTTCTTCTTCTTGTTCTTCTTTTTCTTTTTTTTCCCTTCTTTTCTTCTTCTTCTTCTTCTTCTTCTTCTTCTTCCCTTGTTCTTCTTCTTCTTCTTTTTTTCTTTTTTCCCTCCTCCCTTTCCTCCTCCCCTCCTCCTCCCCCTTTTCTCACTTAGCGAACAAAACCTTTATGCACAGAAAAAAAAAAAAAATTTGCTTTCTAGTTTTCTCTTTCAGTGGGGGTTCGGGCCCAGGTCAGGGGGAGGGAAAGTTTAAAAAAATATTTCCCAAAAAAAAAAATTTGAAAAAGATGTTTAAAAAAATTTGAAATTTTTTCCCGGTTTCGTACCTTTTACACAGCAACGGGGAGAAGGGGGAAAGAGAAAAAAAATATAATGGTAAAAACTTATTTAGGGGTGGGGGGTTTGAAGGTGGGGGATGGGGGGTTTGGTGGGGGGGGTTGTAGGGTTTTTGTGGGGGGAAATATTTAGGGTAAAATTTATTTAGGGGGGGGGGGGTTGTGGGTGGTTGTGGGATGGGGGGGTGAAATATAAAGGGTAAAATTTATTTGGGTGTGTGGGTGTGTGGGGTGGGGGGTTTTTTTTTTGGGGGTGGGGGGGTGGGGGGGGAAATTATAGGGTAAACTTATTTAGGGTTTTTTTTTTGGGGGTGTGGGGGGAAGTGGGGTTGGGGGGTTTGGGGGGTGAAAAAATTGGGGGAAAAAAAACTTGTAGGGTTTTGTGGGTGTGGGGTGTGGGGGTTTTTTTTGGGTTTTGGGGGGTAAATTTATATATAGTAAAACTTGGGTGGGTGTTTTTGGGGGTGTGTGGGTTTGTGGGGTGAAATATATAGGGTAAAATTTTGTAGGGGTGTGGGAGTGGGGGATGGGGGGTTGGTGTGGGGATGGGGGGTAAAAATATATATTTTAAAATTTTGTAGGGTTTGTGGGGTGGTGTGGGAGTTTTGGTGGTCACCGAGTTAAACTGGAGGGGTTATGAAACCCGTTTTTAAACCCCCATGGTATGTATGTGTGAAATATGTGTTTTGTAAAAGTGTATGTGTGTTATATGGTGTGTAAAATGTGTGTGTGTGGTTTTTTACGAAGGGATGCATGTCACCGGACGGGTTTGTCATCCTTGCATACCACCCCATCCCTTTTAAAAGTTCGCTTAAACCAAACCCCACCTCCCCATGTCGCTCTTTTTGTGATGGCAAAATGTTTTTTCTCATCACCCATTATAACTTTCAAAAAAAATGGTGGGTAATTTTTATATATATAATATATATAATTATTTTTATATATAATTTATATATATATATTATATATTATATTGCCATTATAACGTTATAGTGGTAGAAATTTTATATATATTTTAAATAAAATATAAAATTAAATATATATATTATATTTAAATATATATATAAATTTATATAAAAATTTTAAATATATATATTTTAATAAAATTTTATATATATATATATATAAAATATATAAAAATATATATTAATATATTTTTAAATTTATATATATATAATTTTTTTAATATATATTAAAAAAAAGTTTTTAAAAAATTATTATAATTAGGTGTGGGTTTGTTGCCTTCTTCCCTAGCCCCGCTGTGGTAACTTGCCGAGCTGAGCCCCCTATTTTAAAAGAGGGAGGGGGGAGGGGGGAAAGGGAAATTACTTATTATGAAAGAAATTCCTGTATTATAGAAAAAAAAATTACTGTTTTACCCATCCCCCAAAATTTTAAAAAATTTTTTGGGGGGAAAGGGGAAAAAAAAAATTTTTTGTTTAAAAAAAAAAAGGGGGGGGGGGGAAATTTTTTTGGGTGGAATGAAAGAAATAAAAAATTTTTCCCCCCCCCTTTTTTTTTTTTCCTTTTTTCCCGGAATTTTTTTTTTCCCCCCTTTTTTTTTTAATTTAAATTTTTTTTTTTTTTTTTTTTTTTTTTTTAAATTTTTTTTTTTTGGGGTTTTTTGGAAAAAAAAAAAAAAAAAGGGGGGGGGGCCCCCCCCCCCCAAAAAAAAACCCCCCAAAACACACACACACAACCCAAAAAACACACACACCCCCCCCCCCTTTTCCCCCCCCTTTTTCCCCCAAAACCCCCTTTCCCCCAAAAACCCAAAACCCCCCCCCCCCTTTTCCCCCCCCCCCCCCCCCCCCCCCCCCCCCCCCTTTAAAACCCCCCCCCCCCCCCCCTTTCCCCCCCCCCCCCCCTTTTTTCCCCCCCCCCCCCTTTTTTTTTTTTCCCCCCCCTTTCCCCCCCCCTTTTTTTTTTCCCCCCCCCCCTTTTTTTTTTAATTTTGTTCCCCCCCCCCTTTTTTTCCCCCCCCCCCTTTTTTCTTTTTTCCCCTCCCCCCCCCCCCCCCCCCTTTTTTTTTTCGGGGTTTTTTCCCCCGGGGGGGGGGGGTTTTTCCCCTTTTGGGTTTTTTTTTTTTTTTTTTTTTTTAAAAAAAAAAAAAAAAAAAAAAAAAGGGGGGGGGGGGGGTTTTTTTTTAAAGGGGGAAAATTTTAAACCCCCCCCCCGGGGGGGGCCCCCCCAAAATTTTTTTCCCCCCGGGGGGCCCCCCCTTTTTTTTTTAAAAACCCCCCCGGGGGGGGTTTTTTAAGAAAAACCCCCTTTGGAAATTTTTGGCAAAACCCCCCAAAAACCCCCTCAAAAAACCCCCCCCCCCCCCCCCAAAACCCCCCGGGGCCCTCCCCCCGTTTCCCCCCCCCCCCCCCCCTAGCCCGTTAGGGATGGAGGGGGGGGGGGTTAGCCCGGTAGGTTGGTGTAGGGGTTGTGGTAGATGGTGTGTGGGGGGGGGGGGTTTTTTGGGGGTAGATTGTGTGGGGGGGGTTTTGGGGGAAATTGGTATGGGATTTTGGGGGTAGATGGTGTGGTAGAGGGGTTAAATTTGGGGGTAGGGGGGTGGTAGGGGTGTATTTTATTTGGGGTAGAGGTTTGGGGTAGTTGTGGTACCTTTGGGTAAGGGCCCGGGGGTTTTTGGGGCCCTTTTTTGTGGTGAGGGTCTGGTAGATTATTTGGAATGGTAGTATACCCCCGGGGCAGGAATGGCATATCGTTAAGAAAAGGATTTTAAACCCCTGAAGGGGTTAAAAGTAGTTCAAAAACTAGCCACCTTAAAGTCGTCGTCCCCACCAACAACACCACCCCCCCCACCAAATCCAAACAGAGATCCCTCGCCCATATTGCATTCGACCCCGAACCGCACCACCCCCAAACACCCCCCCCATCTCTCCCAGCCCCCCTTCAAAAACGCCCCATCCCTCCCATCCCCCCATCCACTGCGTATATCATCATAAGCGTGCCCCACCCCCCTAATGATTGTGTAAACAATTTCTCTCCTCCCCTCCCCCACTCTTCTCTCACCCCTTCAAAACCGGGTCCTTTTCATAGGGGGACTGTCCTTGTTTTCATATTCTGTGTTTTTTCCAGCGCGATTGGGGTTGGAAACAGTGTGTTTTTGTTATTTTATTATTGTTATTTTTATCTACATTATGATTATTTATTTTTATTTATTTTTATTTATTATTATTATTGTTTTTTATTATTTGTAGTAGTATGTATAGGTAGTAAAAGAATAGTAAAGTATAGTAGTATAGTATTTGTTTAGTGTGTATAAAAGTTAGTAGTAGTTAAGGGTAGTATTTTAGTTAGAAGGTTAGTAGAAAGAAATAGTAGATGTAGTGTAGTAGTATAGTTTTTAGTAGTATAGTAGAAAGTAATATAGTAGTAGTATTTAAAAGTAGTTATTTGTAATAGTAAAAAGTAAAGTAATAGTATAGTAATAATAGTAGTAAAGAAAAAATTAATAGTAGAAAGGTTGGGAACACCTAAACAAAAAACCAACCACCCCGACACATTATCATACCCCTCCCCTCTTCTCTCCCCTCCTCCCCTCCCCTCGTGTTGGAAACCGCCCCATTTCCCCCTCCCTCCCTCCCCCTCATGTGTCCCCCTCCCCCTCCCCCTCTTCCCCCTTGTGACGTCTCCCTCGCTCGCTGGTGGTACTTTTGCAGCTTTCCCAATGGCAGCATCTGTAGTAACCCCCCCACCCTCAAACCCCCACCCCTCCTCCCCTCCTGTGGGGAGAGGGGGAAGAGGGGGGGCCCCCCCCTTCCTGCTCACTGCACCCACCCCTTTCCCCCTAACCCCTTCCCTATCACTTTTCTTTCCACCCAAAAACCCCCTTTCCCCAATATATATATTATATATTTTATTAAAAATATTATTATATATATATATATATATATATATATATATTCCCATAGCCACGGGGAAAAAAGAAACCATAAGTTCCCCGTGACTTTTGTGTGTAAAAAAAATCACAGGGAGACAGAAGGAGAAAAAAAAACCCGTTGATATACACGAAGAGACGAAATAGGACGCCATGTTTACCAAATGGGGTCCCAGTTCGTCTCTTCGTGTTATCAATGACTGTTTTATTCTCTCTGTGTCTCCCCCGATGATGTGATTATTAAATAAAATGCACTTGGGAATTTTCGTGTTTTATTTTCCCCCTATAATATATATATAATATATAATATATATATATAAAATTTATATATATATATTAAAATATATAATATTTAACAAAAAGATGGGGGTTTAACCCCGGGTATGGTATAACACAAGAACACCCCGGAGTGCGTCTGTAGATAGTAATAGAGCGAAGGAAGATGAAAACCACGGTCATGAGGGGGGAGGCCCTCATGGGTGTGTGTGTGTATGTGTGATGAGGGGGGCGTGGGGGTGGGGCCCCTGGGGGAGGGCCCCTGGAAGAGGGCCCGTGTCACCCAGGCTCGAGTTCTCCAGCGGGGGGGAAAGCCTCCATTTAAAGGAACGGGGAATATTGGACTGGGGGTCAGGTGGTTTACCTTTTATTTCCCCCCCCTTCCCCCCTTCCCCCCCTTTCCCCCTTCTTCCCCCCCTTCCCCCCTCCGGCGGAGGAGGGGGGGGGGGAAAGAAGGGGGACCAGCCACCCCCAGGGGTGGGGAGGAGGAGGGGAGAGGAGGAGGAGGGGACGACACCCCAACCCGTGGGGGTCGTTAGTGGCTTCTGACGGGGTAAGGTTGTTAGGTGGTTGGGTTTTTTAGGAGGGAGGTGCTCGGGGGAAGGAGGGGGAAAGGTCGGGTGGGTTGTGTGTTTTGGGGGGGAAAGGGGGGGGGAGGGGGGGGGGGGAGGGGTGATGGGGTGGTTGTCGTAGTAGGGGAAGGAGAAGAGAGAGAGAGAGAGAAGGAAGAGAGGGGGAGGAGAAAGAGGGGAGGGGGAGAGGGGAGGGGGAGGGGAGAGAGAGAGAGAGGGGAAAGAGAGGAAGAGAGAGAGAGGAGAGAGAGGGGAGAAGAGGGGGGGGGGAAGAGAGAGAGAGAGAGAAGAGAGAAAAGAGGAGAGAGAGAGAGAGAGAGAGAGAGGAGAGGGGAGAAGAGAGAGAGAGAAGAAAGAGAAGAGGGGAAGAGAGAGAGAGAGAGAAAGTAGAGATAGTAGAGATAGTAGTCGCTTTTTAAAACACTGACAGTAGGGTGTTTAAAGGGGAGTTATAAAAGGTTGTTAGGGAATGGGGGCCGGTTTTCAAGGGTATTTAAAAGAAGGCAAACAAGGGATGGGGAAGGGGGGGGGGAGGGGGCCCCCCAAATCACCCATCACCACATCACCCATCCCCCACCTCCCCAGCGGGAGGGGAGGGGGAGTTTGGTGGCAAAAATGGGTCCACGATGCGGGTCGGTAGGGAAAAAGGGGGGGTCGTTTGCGTTGCGGAGGGGGGGGGGGGGGTTTCAGGGGGGCAGACAGAAACGGGTTGTGAAAATGAAAGGAGATTATTGTTTTTTGGTTGGTGTGTGGTGTGTGTGCTGTCGAGTGAGGGGGGGGGTTCTCATTGTGTCCTCCCCTTTCCCCCCCTTTTTTTGCCCCTTTTCCATCATACAAAGTCTTAAAAATTGGGGTTTTGGTTAGTGTTGTGGTGGTGGTGGGTGGGAGTGTAGGGGTGTGTGTGGTGGTGATGTAGGTATGTGTGTGGGGTGAGTGTTGTAGTGTGTGTGGTGGTGGTGTGTGGTGGGGAGTGTGGGAGTGAGTGGGTGGTGAGTGTAGGTAGTGTAGGTGTGGTGGTTGTGGTGGTGAGTGTAGGAGTGGGTGGTGGGTTGGTGGTGAGTGTAGGGAGTGTTGTGGTGGTGGTGGGGGTTGGGGGTGAATGTAGGGAGTGTATGTGGTGGGGTGTGTGGTGGTGATGAGGATTAGTGGGTGGGAGGTGGGGGGTGTATGTGGTGGTGGTTTGGTGGGGGTAGTGTAGGTGTTAGTGGGGGTGGGGGTGTGTGGTGGTGAGGTAGGGGATTAGTGTGGGGGTGGTGTTGGTGGTGAGTTGATAGTGAGTTGGGTGGGGGGTTGGTGGTGAGTGTAGGAGTGTGTGTGGGGTGGTTGTGGTGGGGGTGTAGGTGTGTAGGTGGTGGTGGGGTTGGTGGTGAGTGTAGGTATGTAGTGTGGTGGTGGGTGTGGTGGGGAGTGTGGTATGATGGGTGGTGGTGGTTGGGGTGGTGTAGGAGTGTAGTGTGGGGGGTGTGAGTGAGGTTTGTGTAGTGTGGTGGGGTTGGGGGTGGTGAGGGGTTTTTTTTAGTGTGGGGGTTTTTGGTGGTGTAGGTAGTGTATGTGGTGGTGGGTGTGGTGGGGGGTGGTAGTGTAGTGTGGGGGTGGGGTGGGGGGTGAGGTATTGGGGGGGGTGGTGTGTGGTGGTGGGGTAGGGATGTGTGTGGGGGTGGTGTGTGGGGGGTGAGTGTAGGTGTGTATTGGGGGGGGTGGTGGTGGGGTGTAGGTAGTGGTGGGTGGTGGTGTGGGTGGTGAGTGTAGGTGGTAGTGTGGTGGTGGTGTGTGTGGGAGTGTAGGGTTTTTGTGTGGGGGTGGTGTGTGGGGGTGTTGTAGGTAGTGGTTTTGGGGGGGTTGTGGGGTGAGGAGGTAGTGTATTGGGGTGGTGTGTGGTGGTGGTGAGGGAGTTAGTGGGGGGGGGTGTGGGGGATGTGGTAGTGTAGGGGGGGGGGTTTGGGGGGGGTTGGTGGTGTGGTGAGGTAGTGTGTGTGGGGGTTTGGGGGAGTGAGGGTGTGTTGGGGGTGGTGAGTTATTGTAGGTGGGGGTGGTGTGGGGGGGGGTGTGGTATGTGTGTGGTGGTGGGGTGTTGGGGGGGGAGGTATGAGTGGGTGGGGGGGGTGGGGGGGTTGGTGTTTGTGTGGTGGTGGTGGGGTGGGGGTGGTGTTAAGGGGGTGGTGAGGAAAAGGTAGTTTTTAGGGGTTGGGGGGTGGGATTTTCCTGTTTGTTATTTGGTGTTTAAAAATTTTGAATTGGTTAAAAGTTTTTAAAAGAAACAGTTTTTTTGCGTTCAACATAGAAACTTGGGGTTTCAAGCCTCCTATCCTCTTTTTTCCCCTTACCTTTCCCTTGTCCAACTGAAAAGCACTCTTTGTTGCCCTCCTCTGGACCTTTCTATCAGCTCTTTGTCCCTTCTTAGCTGCGGTGGTGACCAAACTTGAGAAGCATATTCTAGTTTTGTTGTCCTCCTCTGGACCTTCTCTATCAGTCTTTGTGCTTCTTTAGCTGCGGTGGGGACCAAACTTGAGAAGCATTCTAGTTTTGTTGTCCTCCTCTGGACCTTCTCTATCAGCTCTTTGTGCTTCTTTAGCTGCGGTGAGGTGAAAAACTTGAGAAACATTTCTAGTTTTGTTGTCCTCTCTGACCTTCTCTATCAGTTTTTGTGCTTCTTTAGCTGCGGCGGTGACCAAACTGAGAACTATTCTAGGTTTGTTGGACCCCTCTGGACCTTCTCTATCACCCTTTCTTTGTGCTTCTTAGCTGCGGTGTGGTGCCCAAAACTTGAGAAGCATTTTCTGTTTTTGTATGACCTCCTCTGGACCTTCTCTATCAGCTCTTTGTGCTCTTTAGCTGCGGCGGTGACCAAACTTGAGAAGCATATTCTAGTTTTTTGTCCTCCTCTGGACCTTCTCCTATCAGTTCTTTGTGCTTCTTTAGCTGCGTGGGGGGACCAAACTTGAAGCATTTTTTCTAGTTTTGTTTGTCCCCTCTGGACCTTCTCTATCAGCTCTTTGTGCTTCTTTAGCTGCGGTGGTGACCAAACTTGAGAAGCATATTCTAGTTTTGTTGTCCTCCTTGGATCTTTCTATCAGCTCTTTGGCTTCTTTAGCTCCCGGGGGTGACCAAACGGGGAGAGCATATTCTAGTTTTTTTCCCCCCAATCCCGTCCACGTCCTTTACGTCCGTCCTCCGGGGGCGTGTGGTCGTCCTTTACGGGTGGTGTTTCCCCCCCATCATGTACAGCGTCCGTCGTCGTCCGTCTCCTCCTCCTCAACCCCCAGGCGCCCGCGCGACCCGTGGGAGCCTGAAGGCTTAGAAACAGGTGGTCCGATGTGGGATTTCCTCCCAACGGGATCTTCTCCTCTCTCACCCTCCATCCTCCATCAACCCCATTACCTCCAGCACTTTCTTCCCCCCCCCCCATATCTGCTGCCGCCCCCCCCTCACCCCTCATCCCCCCCCCAGGGTTCGAACGTCCTCTACCCATGGGTTCACACCCACCCACACCCACCCACACACACCCCCAATATCACCATCACCCATCTCCAACACCACTACTACCTCCTCCACCACCACCACCACCGGTAGCTCCCCATCTCTTGCCCTTTCTCCATCACGAAACTCCCTCACCATCACCACCAACCAACACCAGAAGACAGCCTCCATTCCCACCACCATTTCCATCACCATCACCACCATCATCAGTACGACCCTTGAGCACGACGGTATACGACCCTTGAACACGACGATGTACGACCCCTTCAACACGGCGGTACGACCCTAACAATAGGATGGCAATGTATTTGACTTCGGAGTGAATGGTTAGGCCATTTTAATTGTCACATGTTTACCAAATGGCGTCCTAGCTACGTCTCTTCGTTGTATATCAACTGACTGTTATATTTCTCTTTTGTGTCTCCCCTGATGATCATGTGATTATGACACGAAAGTGCACTTGGGAACTTATCGTGTTTCATTTTCCGCCGTGGACTCGTCGGAATATACTTGATCACGCGCAAAGTTGTGATCCTTCCCAATATATATATATATATATATATATATATATATATATATATATATATATATATATATATATATATGTATATTGAGCCGACACATTCTCCAAACCGTAACCTGTGTCGTCAATACATCACTATCAGTCTTCAAACCACTCCTCACCTCTTCCCCCATCCCCAACCCTCCTCCTCCACTCTCTCTCTCTCTCTCTCTCTCTCTCTCTCTCTCTCTCTCTCTCTCTCTCTCTCTCTCTCTCTCTCTCTCTCTTCTCTAAAGTCCCGACAAACGCACTTCTTTTTATCGCCGGGGCGCGCGCGCCCGAGAGGAGAGAGAGAGAGAGAGAGAGAGAGAGAGAGAGAGAGAGAGAGAGAGAGAGAGAGAGAGGAATTAAAAATCTCTTTCATTGCGCGTCTGGTGGGTTATTGTGGGATAGATTAGGGCTTTGTGTGGGCGTGGGATGATGTTTGCATGCTCCCCACGCCCATCTTTGGGAGGCTGATGGCGTGGGCGTGTTCGAAGGCGGGGCGAAAAATGGGCGGGCGGGCGGGCGGGAGGAGCGTGTATATGAGGCGAGGAGAACCAAAATGTGGAATATATGTATATATATGTATATATATATATATATATATATATATATATATATATATATATATATTGGAAAGGATCACAATTTTGCGCGTGATCAAGTATATTCCTATGAGTCCACGGGGAAAATGAAACACGATAAGTTCCCAAGTGCACTTTCGTGTCATAATCACATCATCAGGGGAGACACAAGAGAGAAATATAACAGTCAGTTGATATACAACGAAGAGACGTAGCTAGGACGCCATTTGGTAAACATGTGATTGTCCAAGACAGACAACAAGCGTATCATAAACTTATTATGTGGACAAGAAGGGGAATTGTTTACAAATTTTATCCACAATAAAGCTATCCAATTTGCATATATATATATATGCGCGTAAGTACACTTACCTTATAAGTTATCTTTGCGCATGAATCTGATGGATTTCTCAATGAACACTGTATTTGTCGTCTCTGTGGCGTTGGTAAGCGTAAATGTGAGACGCATATTTCTTAATGATTATGTTACCTGCTGCGTATAGTAATTTCCCTCGAGATAAAAAGATATATAAGATACACTATATCTATTTGAAAAAAAGTATGTTTTACTTTGGATACAATAAGCCCATTGATTATATATATATATATATATATATATATATATATATATATATATCACAGTATCACAAAAGTAAACAAGAATAGAATATCACACATTTTAGTAAATATAAATACTTTAGTCGTCTCTCTCTCTCTCGGCCATGATTACTATATGTGAACATCTGGATAAGGAATAAGCAAGGTTTCTGAAGTTATGTTTGGTCCATGTATTAGGTCCGTAGGGTCTTAATCTCCTGAATGAGTTGAGGGACAGATGTGGTGTTGCAGGAAGCAAGCTTGACCATCTCACCTTGTTCCAGGCCACTCTAGTACCTTAGTGTACTCCTCTTCCCTCTCCATTCATTGTAGTGCAGTTAGGTATGACGTGCAACGTTCTCTTACCAACGGGCATCACTAAAGCAACCTCAGGTCTTCACACTCATTGGGATGTTTCACTGTCATCGCTGGGCTAACTAGAGTCATACCGGCTGGCACCCTCCGGCCTCCTCACCCTCCCCTGCCTTACTCCACTGTTGCACCGCACACTCCACTCCACATATTTCTTTACAAATACGAGTCGTTTGGATGACACTTCCTTCTTGCGCAGGGATCTGGCAGCTGTCGTGTGTGTGTGTGTGTGTGTGTGTGTGTGTGTGTGTGTGTGTGTGGGGGGGGGGGGGGGGGGGGGACGTGAGGCTCCTTTTACTGGCGATGTTGAATGGGTCTTTGAGGGACGTTCCTTAGAAGTTTGTGTGGATGGCTTTCCTTGAGTTTGGCGGGTGACTATAAGGTTGCTCCAATATCTCTCGTTCTTAGGAGGCCATCTATAGATCCACCAGTTTTTCCTTGGGCGACCAGGGATAGATAGACTTTTGATGGTAGGATAGACGTTGCTAGGAAGGAGGGGGTGCACACGAGCGCTGGCATAGAGCCATTTGATTGTGCGTTCCGAGCGAGCGAGCGCCCGGTCCGCCGAGAGAAGAACTCTCACATGTACCCACATGGGGTTTACTTCTCCTCCTTAGAAAGGAAAGAGCCAGCCTCCTGGAAGCACACGTGGAAGCATTACATCGCTCAGATGCGCATTTCCCCCAAGACGATGTGAGCGCCTGCCAGCCAAGGAGGACTGAGTGACGAAAGAGCCTCCTTTCCGAAAGGTAGGCTGAGGCACACTGAGGTGGCTTTGCTGATGCTTAAAAAACGGTTTAAGGGAAACCCTCTTCCGGTGGACGATGGTTTTTCACCCAGAGGCCGTCATATGCATGGGCCCACAATAATCCTTACCTGCGTATCGCCTTTGAGGAGAAAAACAAAAACAAAAGAGGGAGTTGGAGGGGGGGCGGGATAGTTGGACAAATATTTTTTTTCCCCCGTAGATACATGAGGAAAGCAGGGCTACCAACGTGAGATAAGACACAATGTTGTTTCACAACCAAAAAAAAAAAGAATAAATATACGATACGTTTTTTGTTGTCAACCGTATGTACACTTCATACATACATGTCTCCCATTTTCTATTCCCATTCTTTCTAGACCAGACCGTGCCTTACAGCCGGACAACCACCGTCCCCCATGGATACGTCGTCCCCCATGTGTCATGTGGGAGTGTAAATGTACAGCAGGTCCGTGTGCCATTTTCGTTGTACATATGAATTGTTCTCCAGCAATAACGTTGGCTGTGATGGTGAACAGTCATGTTGTGCTCGTTCGCCGCTGAACATGGATGGTTTACCTTTGGTGGGTTCTTAATGAGGTGTCCGGCCCCCCCCCCCCCCCCCAAATTGGAGACTCGGTGTTTTCTTGCGGGTGACTTGTTTGCCGTTTTCTGTTGCTGGCTCCTCGTCCACGGCGTTCTTTTGGAGACTACCCGTTTTCTGTTGTAGATTACATGTTCTCCATTTTCGATTTTTTTTTTCATTTTTTGGTTCCACTTGCTTACTATTTTCTGTTGTAGATTAGAAGTTCTCCATTTTCTTTTTTTTTCTTTATTTTTTGGTTCCACTTGCTCTCCGTTTTCTGCATCTTCAACTCTCTATCACAGTTTAGATCCCGCATGTATTGCTATAACATGACTCAATAATAAAGTTCCCATTTTCTTACAAAACTGTTAAGCGTGCAGAATATTTATTTAGTTTTCTTTTCTTTTGGCCCGCCCCCTTCCCATCCTTCTCGCACCACAAGTGCATCATCTGCATAAATCAGCGGCCCCCCAAACCACCCTATCAAGTCCAGGCGGGAAACCACTTCTCATTTTCTTTTTAACATTATATATATATATATATATATATATATATATATATATATATATATATATATATATATATATATATATATATATGATATATTTCTTCCGTTGATGCAGTTATTACACAACCTCCCAGGCCGTGTTGTGGGCATGTTGTGGGCGTGTTATGGGCGTGTTGTAGGCGTGTTGTGGGCGTGGTGTGGGCGTGTTGTGGGCGGACGGCAGTCGGGAAATCTCGTAGACTCAATGGGTCCAGGTCGTTAGAGGTAGTTAGAGGTCGTTTGTAAGTCGTCACCTGTACGTACATACGTACGTACGTGGTCGTCTTGTATATATATATATGTATATATATATATGTATATATATATATATATATATATATATATATATATATATATATATATATATATATATATATATATATAAATCGCGGTTACTGAGATGGGGAATGTATATAAGTCATGACCGCCAGGATGCGAGTTTGTATGTAAATCACGACTGTCACTACTCTCTATGTCAGTGATGAATACCAACACACTAGTTTATATGTAAATGATGAATGCCAATACACTAATTTATATGTAAATGATGAATACCAGTACACTAGTTTATATGTAAATGATGAATACCAATACACTAATTTATATGTAAATGATGAATACCAGTACACTAATTTATATGTAAATGATGAATGCCAATACACTAGTTTATATGTAAATCGTGGGTACAAATACACTGATATGTAAATCATGAATACAAATGCACTAGTTCATATATATAAATCTTGGCTGGATGTGCATTAGTTTGATAGATTAGGTTTGTTCATGACCTAAAAAGGAAAAAAAAATATAAACATGTACATTTTTGTTTTTTTTAAATTCTTTTATTTTTTTTATTTCTTATTCTTTTGTTTTCCTTGATCAGTTGTGTTGAGGAGGGGGGAGGCCGGTGTGTCCCCCCCCCCCTCAACCATACGGCGGCCACAAGGCGTAGTGCATGGAGTGGCCACCAGGGGGACTTGAGGCCCGATAAAGAAAATGGGGGGCCGGGTAGAAAAGATTGAGGGGGGGGGGGGTTGTGTCGGGGTGTGTATGTAAAGCGTCACATATGTGTATAAACACTTGATGAAGAGGAGGGAAGGGGTGGGAGAGAGAAGGAGGGAGGAGTGGGAGACCTAACGAGAGAGAGGGGAGGGAAGGAGGGGTGAAAGGGAAGGGGGGGGAGAGGAAGCCAGAGAGAGGCATGAGATAAGGGTTAATGATAAGGGGGGGAGGGGGGGGAAGTGGATGGGGGGGAGGGGGAGGAGGGGGGAGAGCATATCTTAACCCCTAGTTTATATGTGTTTATATGGGGAGGGGTAGAGTGGTGGCTGGTTAAGATAGGGGGTGGTATTGGGGGGGGGGAGATGGTCGTGATATAAAAAGGGGAGGGGGGGGTAAAGTGGTGTGTGGGTGATAGTTGAATAGGGGGATGGTATAGAGGGAAATGGCCGTGGTATAGATGAGGGTAGAGTGGTATGGGTGCTAGTTGAATAGGGGGATGGTATAGGGGGAAATGGCCGTGGTGTAGATGAGGGTAGAGTGGTATGGGTGCTAGTTGAATAGGGGGATGGTATAGGGGGAATGGCCGTGGTATAGATGGGGGTAAAGTGGTGTGTGGGTGATAGTTGAATAGGGGGATGGTATAGGGGGAAATGGCCGTGCTATAGATGAGGGTAAAGTGGTGTGTGGGTGCTAGTTGAATAGGGGGATGGTATAGGGGGAAATGGCCGTGTTATAGATGAGGGTAGAGTGGTATTGGTGCTAGTTGAATAGGGGGATGGTATAGAGGGAAATGGCCGTGTTATAGATGAGGATAGAGTGGTATTGGTGCTAGTTGAATAGGGGGATGGTATAGAGGGAAATGGCCGTGTTATAGATGAGGGTAGAGTGGTATTGGTGCTAGTTGAATAGGGGGAGGGTGGTAGAGACGGTCGACTTGATTGGGGAGGAGGAAGGGTAATGGCGATTGTTGGTTGACATAGGGGTGGGTTGGGGGTGTGGTAGATGCAGTGGAGGAAGGTCGTGTGGTTGGTGGCACACAGGAGTGAGGGGAGGGGAGAACATGAATGTGAGGGGGAGAGGGGAGAACATGAGTGAGTGGGGGAGGGGAGAATATTAGTGAGGGAGGAAGGGGAGAATATGAGTGAGGGGGGAAGGGAGAACATGAGTGAGGGGGAGGGGAGAACATGAGTGAGGGGGGGAGGGGAGAGAACATGAGTGAGGGGGGGAGAGGGGAGAACATGAGTGAGGGGGGAGAGGGGAGAACATGAGTGAGGGGGGAGGGGAGAACATGAGTGAGGGGGGAGGAGGGGAGAACATGAGTGAGGGGGGAGGGGAGAGAACATGAGTGAGGGGGAGGGGGAGGGTCAGAACATGAGTGTGAGGGGGAGAGGGGAGAACATGAGTGAGGGGGTGGAGGGGAGAACATGAGTGAGGGGGGAAGGGGAGAACATGAGTGAGGGGGGAAGGGAGAACATGAGTGAGGGGGAGAGGGGAGAACATGAGTGAGGGGGGAGGGGAGAGAACATGAGTGAGGGGGGGAGGGGAGAACATTAGTGAGGGGGGAGGAGGGGAGAACATGAGTGAGGGGCGGAGGGGAGAACATGAGTGAGGGGGGAGAGGGGAGAACATGAGTGAAGGGGGAGGGGAGAACATGAGTGAGGGGGGAGGGGAGAACATGAGTGAGAGGGGGAGGGGAGAACATGAGTGAGAGGGGGAGAGGGGGGAAAGGGCTGCTCTAACTACACTGGTAAAGGGGAAGGGGTGGAAGGGGGGGAGGCGGTGCTGGGGCTATGTCCCCCCCCTTCAATTTGATTGGGGGAAGGGAATGGGGTTTCATGTGCCCACCCATCACACAGGTGAAGGGCGGTGTGGAAGGGGTCTTCCAGGAAAGGGGTGAAGGGGGGCTTTTGATGTCCCTCCCATCACGCAGGTGAAGGGAGGTATGGTCTCCCCTCCCCTCCTTCCCTCCCCTCCCCTCCCTCCCCTTTCAACAGAACAGAGTAAAAGAAATGGAGGGAAGGAGGGGGGGTCCTATCCCCCCCTCTCCCCTCTCCCACTTCACACAGGGCGATCTTCTTCACCTCCCAGTGAACTAGATGGAAAAGATGGGAGGGGAAGGGGGGCGGCGAGGCTTTCTGTTCCGTCCCAGCGGACGAGAGAGAAGGTCGTCGCTGTTGTATTCCCCCCTCCCCTCCACCCCCCCTTTCCAGCAAACAGGATGGGAAGGGGATGGCGTGCCCCCCTTTTGCAATAAACGGGAGGGGAAGGGAGGGGAGGGAAGGGAAGGGGAGGGAAGGATGCTGCTGGTGTAGTAGTAATAGTAGGTTCCCTCCCTCCCTCCCTCCCTCCCTCCCATTTGGCAGTCAGGGGGGTCGAGCGCCCCCTCTCTCTCGCCCCTCCCCTCACCTCCCTCTCCCCCTCTCTCTTCCCCTCTCCCCCCCAGTAACAGGGGAGAGGGGGATGGGGAGGCGCCCTGGGGGACTATTCACCGGGCCCGCCAATATTGTCCAATTAAAAGTTACAAACTCCAAATAGATTAAGGAGAGTCCCTGAGGGGAGAGAAGGAGAGTGGGGGGGGAGAGGGGAGGAAGAGGAGAGGGGAAGAGAGAGAGAGAGAGAGAGAGAGAGAGAGAGAGAGAGAGAGAGAGAGAGAGAGAGAGAGAGAGAGGTGATGGGGGTTGGGGGGAAGGAAGGGGAGAAGAGGGAAGTGGGTGATAATTATGGATGAGGGGAAAGGGGAAAGATGAGGAATGGGTGATAAATATAGAAGAGGGAAGGTTAGATGTAAGGGTTCTAGTTGACGGATGGGAAAGATAATGATATTGAGGGGGGGGGGCAAGGCAAGCGAGCGAGGTGGGGAGGGAGGGGAGGAGGGAGGGGAAACCAGAGGGAAGGGTTGAAGAAGAAGGAAGAACGAGGAAGAGGAAGAGGAAGAAGAAGGGGAAGAAGAAGAGCTTTGGAACAAGAATGGGTGTAACGTGGGGGGGAAGTGGGGGGTATGGTATGGGTCCAACACAAGGTGAGGGGAGGAATGGGGAAATGGGGATGAGGGTTACAGTGATGGAGGAGAACAGGAGGAAGATGTGATGGAAGACGAGCTTGGGGGGATGGGTGAAGGGGCGATACACACACACACACACACACCACACACACAGGTGCTGAGACGAAGGAAGGGGAAGGACTGGCGACGATGGAAGAGGAGGAAGACAAAGAGATGGGGAGGAGGAGGGAGGGAGAGGGGGGAGAATGGACAGAGCGAGAAGGAGAAGGAGATGACGCAGACAGCGAGACCAGCATGCCTCTCCCCTCCCTCCCTCCTCCTGACGAAGGAGGAGGGAGGGAGGGAGTGTTGTAGTGATGGCCGGACGCCATCTTACTTACAACCTCCCCCCTTCCCTTCCCTCCCTTACACTAAGCTTGATGTATCGTTCTAAAATGCACCATATAACGCTCTCTCTCTCTCTCTCTCTCTCTCTCTCTCTCTCTCTCTCTCTCTCTCTCTCTCTCTCACTCTCTCTCTCTCTATCTCTCACCTGGGTTTATGAATGACATCGGCTTTCGGTGACATCTGAATACAACCTTTCTTATATACACAATATATATATATATATATATATATATATATATATATATATATATATATATATATATATATATATATATTGGAAAGGATCACAATTTTGCGCAGTGATCAAGTATATTCCTATGAGTCCACGGCGGAAAATGAAACTCGATAAGTTCCCAAGTGCACTTTCGTGTCATAATCACATCATCAGGGGAGACACACGAGAGAAATATAACAGTCAGTTGATATACAACGAACAGATCGTAGCTAGGACGCCATTTGGGTAGTCGCTTGTTTACCAAATGGCGTCCTAGCTACGTATCTTCGATGTATATCAACTGACTGTAATATTTCTCTCTTGTGTCTCCCCTGATGATGATGTGATTATGACATGAAAGTGCACTTGGGAACTTATCGTGTTTCATTTCCCCGTGTGGACTCATAGGAATATATATATATATATATATATATATATATATATATATATATATATATATATATATATATATATATATATATATATATATATTATTATTTTTTTTTATATTACACGCGACGTAAATATTATTTGTCGCTCAGGATTAAGAGGTAACTGTACGAGTGGAGGAGGGGAAAGGGGAAGGGGAATGAGAAGGGGGTATTTACACTGTGATAGAGAGTTAGTGGTGCAGGTGTGGTGATGGGTGGTGATGGGGGGTGATGGGTGCAATTTGGAATTCCGTGCGAAAAACTAACGTAGTTTAAAATTCCGTTAGAGAAACTAATGTAATTTAAGATTCCGTGAGAGAAACTAATGTCATCTAAAATTCCGTTTGAAAAAGTAATGTAATTAAAGATTTCGTGAGGGAAAAACTAATGTAATTTAAAATATTCCGTTAGAGGAACTAATGTGATTTAAAATCTTTCGTTAGAACTAATGTATTATAGATTTCGCAAAAAAAACTAATGTAATTTGAAATTTCGTTAGAAAAACTAATGTA
>NC_092230.1:41555925-41563425 GCF_036320965.1 Panulirus ornatus
TGTACACATGACCCATACGCACACATCAGTCCTGTGTCATCATATGTACACACCTCAATCATAGAAGACCATAAACACTTCCGTCCACAGTTTATGTACGTACATATATACCCAATACATATATGTATACGTGGGAAATATATGTAAATGTGGCCTGGCATATTGACTCTTTGACCACAAGCGTGTTTCATAGAGTGAACGTTTCTCACTCACACACACATGTATGTATAGGTGATGTGTGTGTGTGTGTGTGTGTGTGTGTGTGTGTGTACGCCGGTGCACACAGCACGTATACATAGACCTATAGCCATACCAGGCGTGTGTATACATATCCACGTTACAGTATTGGTAATACTGGATTACACACACACACTTACACACACACACACTTACACACACACATACACACATGCATACATACACATACATCGCACGACACCACGGCAACCATACACCACCCATGTCAGCGTTTACCTGGACACTGTAAACCACGTCAGCCACCTACCATCCACAGCAACTACGTCAACCACCTACCGTCCACAGCAACCACGTCAACCACCTACCATCCACAACAACCACGTCAACCACCTACCATCCACAACAACCACGTCAACCACCTACCATCCACAACAACCGCGTCAACCACCTACCATCCACAGCAAACCACGTTAACCACCTACCGTCCACAGCAACCACGTTAACCACCTACCATCCACAACAACCACGTTAACCACCTACCATCCACAGCAACTACGTCAACCACCTACCGTCCACAGCAAACCACGTCAACCACCTACCGTCCACAGCAACCACGTTAACCACCTGCCATCCACAACAACCACGTCAACCACCTACCATCCACAACAACCACGTCAACCACCTACCATCCACAGCAAACCACGTTAACCACCTACCATCCACAACAACCACGTCAACCACCTACCATCCACAGCAAACCACGTCAACCACCTACCATCCACAGCAAACCACATCAACCACCTACCGTCCACAGCAACCACGTTAACCACCTACCATCCACAGCAACCACGTCAACCACCTACCATCCACAGCAACCACGTCAACCACCTACCATCCACAGCAACCACGTCAACCACCTACCATCCACAACAACCACGTCAACCACCTACCATCCACAGCACCCACGTCAACCACCTACCATCCACAGCACCCACGTCAACCACCTACCATCCACAGCACCCACGTCAACCACCTACCATCCACAGCACCCACGTCAACCACCTACCATCCACAGCAACCACGTCTGGTCACCGGTGGCTGACCACGTTACCATATAATTACCCATTCCATTACCCATCGTATCCCCTTCCATTTTGTCTTTCCCATTCCCCACCCCATTACCCCTTCCTCTTTCTGTCTCTTTCCTATATCTCTTTCCATCTCTTTTTCTCTCTTTCTCTTTCTCTCCTTTCGTCTTTCCTTCATCTTCCCCCCCACCCACCCACCTCTTCCATCTCCTTTTCCTTCTTCTTCTTGTTCCTCCCTCCTCTCCGTGTCCCCTCCCGTCCTCTCCTCGTCCCCTCCCCCTTCTCTCCTCGTCCCCTCCCCCTTCTCTCCTCGTCCTCTCCTCATCCCATCCCCCTTCTCTCCTCGTCCCCTCCCCCTCCTCTCCTCGTCCCCTCCTCGTCCCCTCCCCCTCCTCTCCTCGTCCCCTCCTCCTCCCCTCCCCCTCCTCCTCGTCCCCTCCTCCTCCCCTCCCCTCCCCTCCCCTTCCTCTCCTCGTCCTCTCCCCCTCGTCCCCTGCCCCTCCTCTCCTCGTCCTCTCCCCCTCCTCTCCTCGTCTTCTCCCCCTACCTCTCCTCGCCCCCTCCCCCGACCTCTCCTCGCCCCCTCCCCCCCCGTCCTCTCCTCGTCCCCTCTCCCCCTTCGTCCCCTCCTCTCCTCCCGTCGTCCCCTGGAAGCGTGACTGGTGAGATGGTCTTATCCGGACAGGAAGTCCACCTGACCAACCCAGTTATAACCACCACCACACAGGCCACCCCGGAGGGGGGGGGGGAGGGGGTGGGGGGAGGGGTGGGGGGAAGAAAGGAGGCCTTCTGGGGAAGAAGGAGGGAGGAGGAGGTGGAGGAGGAGGAGGAGCAGGAGGTGGGAGGAGGAGGAGGCCTCCTCTGCTTTTGGGGAGAGAGAGAGAGAGAGAGAGAAAGAAAGAGAGAGAGAGAGAGAGAGAGAGAGAGAATTGGGGTGATGGTCTCCTCCTCCCTCCCTCCCCCTATTTCACACACCCCCCCTTCCTCTTCCCTTAGGATACGGTTGTGGGGGGGTGATGATGGGGTGTGTGTGAAAGAGGTTAAGGGATGGGGAGAGACGGAGGAAGAGTTAATCTCCCCACCAGAGTCAAGGTGGGGGAGATGGGGATGGGGAGAGACGGAGGAAGAGTTAATCTCCCCACCAGAGTCAAGGTGGGGGAGATGGGGATGGGGAGAGACGGGGGAAGAGTTTATCTCCCCACCAGAGTCAAGGTGGGGGAGATGGGGATGGGGAGAGACGGAGGAAGAGTTAATCTCCCCACCAGAGTCAAGGTGGGGGAGATGGGGATGGGGAGAGACGGGGGAAGAGTTTATCTCCCCACCAGAGTCAAGGTGGGGGAGATGGGGATGGGGAGAGACGGAGGAAGAGTTTATCTCCCCACCAGAGTCAAGGTGGGGGAGATGGGGATGGGGAGAGATGGAGGAAGAGTTTATCTCCCCACCAGAGTCAAGGTGGGGGAGATGGGGATGGGGAGAGACGGAGGAAGAGTTAATCTCCCCACCAGAGTCAAGGTGGGGGAGATGGGGATGGGGAGAGACGGAGGAAGAGTTTATCTCCCCACCAGAGTCAAGGTGGGGGAGATGGGGATGGGAGAGACGGAGGAAGAGTTTATCTCCCCACCAGAGTCAAGGTGGGGGAGATGGGGATGGGGAGAGATGGAGGAAGAGTTTATCTCCCCACCAGAGTCAAGGTGGGGGAGATGGGGATGGGGAGAGACGGAGGAAGAGTTAATCTCCCCACCAGAGTCAAGGTGGGGGAGATGGGGATGGGGAGAGACGGAGGAAGAGTTAATCTCCCCACCAGAGTCAAGGTGGGGGAGATGGGGATGGGGAGAGACGGGGGAAGAGTTTATCTCCCCACCAGAGTCAAGGTGGGGGAGATGGGGATGGGGAGAGACGGAGGAAGAGTTTATCTCCCCACCAGAGTCAAGGTGGGGGAGATGGGGATGGGGAGAGATGGAGGAAGAGTTTATCTCCCCACCAGAGTCAAGGTGGGGGAGATGGGGATGGGGAGAGACGGAGGAAGAGTTAATCTCCCCACCAGAGTCAAGGTGGGGGAGATGGGGATGGGGAGAGACGGAGGAAGAGTTAATCTCCCCACCAGAGTCAAGGTGGGGGAGATGGGGATGGGGAGAGACGGAGGAAGAGTTTATCTCCCCACCAGAGTCAAGGTGGGGGAGATGGGGATGGGGAGAGATGGAGGAAGAGTTTATCTCCCCACCAGAGTCAAGGTGGGGGAGATGGGGATGGGGAGAGACGGAGGAAGAGTTAATCTCCCCACCAGAGTCAAGGTGGGGAGGGGAGAGAGGCGCTGGTCGTCTTGCTCTACTGTGGCCAGCCAGGGTGCTTAAAACCCCCCCTCCCCCCACCCCCTCAACTCCCCTCCCCTGGAAATTACGTCTTCCAGAAATATAATTATTTTCCAATTATATAATTATATATGATTATATAATTATATGATTATACTTATATGATTATTTTCCAAATAATTATATAATTATATATGATTATATAATTATATGATTATGTAATTGTTATGTTATTATATTTGTATAATTATTTTCCAAATTACATTGTAATTGTACTTATATAATTGTTTTCTAAATAATTATATAATTATATCACATAAATATATAATCATATATTAAATGTATATGATTATTTTTCCAAATAATTACATTATATAATTATTTATAGTTATTTTCCAAATTATGTAATTGTATATTATGTGATTATATTTATATGATTATTTTTCCAAATAATTACATCGTATGATTATATTTATAATTATTTTCTAAATGATTATGTAATCATATAATTGTATTTATATGATTATTTTCCAAAGTTTTCCCGCTTATGTATCTTCCAGGCTTTGACCAGCAATTTATAACTTGTGTCTAAGATACTTTTCATTCCTATGGGCCTCCGTGGTGTAGTGGTATGCTTATGGTCGTGAATCACGCCCAAGTAGGCCGGGGTTCGAATCCTTGGTGGAGAAGTCAGCTCACAGTCAACCCAGCTGTTCATCATCTCCTTCGGGATTCGTCCATAAATGGCTATTTGGCTTATTCTGGTATATATATATATATTATATATATATATATATATATATATATATATATATATATATATATATATATATATGTATATATATATATATATATATATATATATATATATATATATATATATATATATATATATATATGTATATATATATATATATATATATATATATATATATATATATATATATATATATATATATATATATATTCAAGTATATATATATCTGTATAGTTATTTTGTCCTTTTAAATGATTTCCGTAAAACATAATGTTTGAAAATTTTCATATCACCTCAAATGTCTAATGTTAGCTCAGATATTCGAGAGAGTATTTTGATATTTGTCGTGAATACCAAGTGACGAGCTTCGTTTGATATTCTGTATATTGATACAGATCTTCGGAGATCATGTGGATCTAAGGCATAACACGTAATCTCACATAACACGTGGATTGGAATATGTAAATCAAGAAAGCTTTTGACGCGGCTCAAGATAAACAAGGATCTAGTATTATGTGAAAGTGTGGTGGTATATATATATATATATATATATATATATATATATATATATATATATATATATATATATATATAAAGATGAATCTAATATTATGGGAAAGTGTGATATTATATGTATATATATGAGGATAAACATGAATCTAGTATTATCTGAGACTTTTATATATATATATATATATATATATATATATATATATATATATATATATATATATATATATATATATAAACAGTTTGTCTTTTTTTTCTTGCCTTTTTATTAGTCTATCTATGCATATATCGATCAACGTACTTATCTCTCTATCTGTCTGTGAACACACACACACACACACACACACACACACACACACAGATGACGTCTCATCTCACAGCAGATCTTGTTAACCTAACTGGGAGATGCTGGGGCAGGTAATGTCCCTTCCGCACGATTAACTCCTTAAGAATATCCCAGGGAGACCCAAATGTGTCGTCGCTCCCTCCCTCCCTCCTACACCCCAAACCTTCTTTCTTTCTTTCATTCTTTCTTTCTCCCAGTCCCCCTCCCTCCCAATCCCTCTCCCTCCCTGACCTTCCCAGATACGTTCATGTGGGGTATGGATGGTTGGGGAGTTTGGGGAGGAAAAGAGGGTTAGCCAGGTGGGTGTTTTTTTTTGGGGGGGGGAGATGAGGAGTGGGGAGGTAAGGTTATAGAAGTGTGTGTGTGTGTGTGTGTGTGTGTGTGTGTGTGTGTGTGTGTGAGAAGCGGGCAACACTGCAATATGTATTAGAGTCGTGGGCTCAGTGGAAAGGTCTGGAGATGTGTTGAATTGATGTAGTTTATAATGTTGTAGTGATGATGTTTGTAGTGTTGTAGTGATGATGGATATGGTGTTGTAGTGATGATGTTTGTAGTGTTGTAGTGATGTTTGTAGTGTTGTATTGATGATGTATATAGTGTTGTAGTGATGATGTTTGTAGTGTTGTATTGATGATGTATATAGTGTTGTAGTGATGATGTTTACAGTGTTGTATTGATGTTTATAGTGTAGTAGTGATGATGTTTGTAGTGTTGTAGTGATGATGTATATAGTGCTGTAGTGATGATGTATATAGTGTTGTAGTTAGTATTGTAGTGATGATGTGTGATTGTCTGTTGCGTAGATGGGAATGTGTGACTCTTATGTATCTAGAGAGTGTGGTTTCATTTCGATGCATATCAGGTAAGATGATGTATTAAAGGTTATTACGTTGTATGTATATGCTATTGTGATGTGTGTTGTGTTTGCTGTGGATGGGGAGGAATCTGGGAGTGTAGGACTGAAGAAGTGTGAGTGGTTCTAAGTCCCTTTTTATTTCTGTCTGGGGTTCGGTAGATAGTTACTGAGTGAGGTTAGGGGGGTGGGGAAGTTGCTAGTTAGTCGGTGAATGTTCACTGTGCTCTGGTCTGTGCCCTATGGAGGTAGGTTGGTCTGTAGGTGAGGCGTAGTTTAGAATGGAGCGGGTGATTTTGTCTGTCGAGAATACAAAGAGATTCTTATGATCTTACGAATGTGACAATCGCATCACAACACCATTAATGGGGGGATGGTACAGCTTCGAGGCTGCGCTCCCACGTGATAGCAAGGTAAGGTAGGTCCTTGGCGATGAGAGAAAGCCTCGTTGACAATGACTTCTCATACCTGGTGTTGATTACTTAATTACATACCTGGTGTTAATTGCCTACGTCACCAGAGACCCTTGTACAGCCGCTCCCGCAACCCTGACGCTGCGCTACAGTTAGATGCAGGGAAAATGAAATACGGCAAGTTCCCTAGTGCACTTTCGTGTAATCATCACATTATCAGGGGAGACACAAAGAAAGAGAGATATTACCCTTGTGTATATTTATTACATCTTTACGTATGTATGTCTGTATGTAAACACACACACACACACACACACACACACACACACACACACACACACAGGTGCTTGTGTTGGGGTTAGGTGGGTGGGTGGTGGGTTGGGTGGATGGGTGGGTGGGTGGGTGGTGGGTTGGGTGGGTGGGTGGGTGTAGGGGTGTGTATAGCCCAAGCCTGGGGATGACACGGGCCACACACAACACGGGCCACTTTACCCACACTTGAGGGGGTTGTGACAGTAGACACTTACCGTTGGCCCACTGTTTTTCCCCTCCTCCTCCTCCCCCCCCCCCCCTGGTCACAAGTGCCAAGGGAGGGAGGGAGGGGAAAAGGGGAGAGGGGGAGGATCACAAGTGCCAAGGGATGGGGGTGAGGGGATGTAGGGAGGGGTAGGAATGAGGAAAGGGGGAGGGGTAAAAAAAAAAAAAAGATAAAACCAGTTAGTTTGTATTTTTCACTCTCTCTCTCTCTCTCTCTCTCTCTCTCTCTCTCTCTCTCTCTCTCTCTCTCTCTCTCTCTCTCTCTCTCTCTTTTTTGCATCCTCTTCAAACCGTGCGTCCTCCAAGTCTAGTGATGGGTTGAGAGGGACACAGGTTAGAGAGGGAGGTAAAAGGGGAGGGGGTTGATGGGGTTGGAGGGGGTGTGTGTGTGTCTCTATAGGTGTGTGTGTGTCTGTGTGTGTGTCTGTGTGTGTCTGTGTGTGTGTGTGTGTGTGTGTGTCTGTGTGTGTGTGTGTGTCTGTGTCTGTG